>NC_082655.1:48734877-49037907 GCF_028023285.1 Balaenoptera ricei
AAGGCATATGGAAATCTCTGTACCTTCTGCTAAATTATTTTGCTGTGAACCTAAAGACACTCTAAATAATAAAGTCTATTTTTTTTTAAAAAGCAAATTAAATCCAAAATAAACAGAAAAAATAATGAGAGGAATCTATGAGAGGGAAAAAAGGAAAACTTTTAAAATTTAAAAATAAAGAAAATAGCTTCAAAAGAAATACAATTGATAAGTCTCTAGCCAGAGTAGTCAGGAAGAGTGAAGCCACAATTTGTTTATAGTAGACTTTATAGATTACCTACCCAAAAAGAAACCTAAAGGCCCCAGATGTCTATACAGATAAATTTCACCAAAAATTTGAGAGAAAATAAATAATACCAATCTACTCATGCTTCCAGAAAATGGAAAACATCTCAATTCAAATCTATAACGTCATTACTGATTCTAAAATGAGACAAAAATATTACAAGAAAAGAACATCACATGTGTTAGCATCCCTCAGGAACATAAATTCTAAACAAAATTTTAACAAATTGAATAGCAAAAAATTGTATTCAGAATTTGTACCCAATCAACATGAGACTATGAGAAAGACATAAAAGACATTATTGTCTGCATACTATGATTCTTAGGAAATTTTGATCAAGGTGCCAGAAAACAAAGATGTGTCCTCGTTGGGGAGATCACAACTGAAGACAACAATGACCTTCAGCACTAGGACACCTGGTTGACTGGAAAGACAAATATCCCTGTGTCTGGAAAACATTGGGCTTTCCTGGAATATTTGTAATTGGCTGTGAAACACTGCTGTTGCTACATGAGGTGTGAAGAGATGAAATTGGAAATACATGTGCCCATCGATGGCAAGGCCTCCAAATATTATACATGGGAAGAAGGACAACAGTCAACACCAAGACTGTGCCTTTACGGAAGTTAGTGTTACCCATATAACAGAATTTTGGTTAGGCTTGAATGTGTCTGAGAAGAAGAAAATTTCCTCTACTCTTCTAGATTCTTTTGGCTGGTCTATGAATTAAATTGACATGAGATGGATTAACAGGAGAAAATCACATGAAAGTTTAATTACATGTATACATGACAGAGACCCAGAAAAACTAAGTAACTTACCAAAGCAGCTGAAATCTTTACCTTAAATACCATCTTCAGCTAAAGACAAAAGAGGATGTTGCAGGTAGTGGTTCAGGACTTCAAAGGGGAGAAAGGCAATTCACATGGACATGAAAAAGCAAATGTTTGGTAAACAACAATTTCTCTCTGTGGGACACAGAGAGAAATTTTAATAAACCGATTTTTCTAGGTTTCTCTTTGTCTATACACCTAGTTCATACCATAGTTATCTATGGTGATATCTCCCTTCCTGGAACAGGTCTTCTGTCTACATTTTTTAGGCAGTTTCATCCTGAGTCTTCTGGGCCTTGATTGTTTTCAGCTTGAAATAATCCACATGCCAAAGAAACATTTTGGAGTGGCACGTTTTTTCCCCTATATCCTTCAGGAGGAGAAAAATAAATCTGAGAGCACTGGGGTCTAGGAGAGTTGTTTCTCAAACTTTCTTTTTTCTTAAGTGCAGGACAGTCTCTCTTCCAATGTCATGACTTCTTGCAATATCTGCAATTGTCTAAAGGCACATAGGGAAGGCTCTTAGTGAGCTTTAAGTTATTCTCAAAGTCATATTTTTGTTTTTCTAAAGATTCAAGTTGCAGAGCAAGAATCATTGTTTTCAATTCCCTTTTCCTTCTGCTTTTCTGTAAACTGTTTTCAAAGCATTGTGCGGCAGCTTCCATTATTACACTAAAAGGCTGTCCTGACCAACCAATCATGCTATTATGAATTTGTTTTTTAATCTCAGAAAAAATGTCCTACTAGAGCAGAAAGCATGAGATTCCTATGCACTGGGGCTTCGAGATTTAATGCAGCCTAGCTTTGAAAAGTTTCTATAAAGCATTCAACAAAGGCTTTTAGATGTTCTCCCTCTTTCTGAGTGCATAATTCAGTTTTTGCCCAATTAACTTTAAGAGGAAATGCCTCTAAAATCACTCTTATGAAACCTTGAATATCAGCCTCTAGTGGAGTCATCTCCTGGTCATTTGCAGAAGGGCCTGGAAGAGGGTCTGGCCATCTATTTTCTCTGTGGGAGGGATTTTCTCCAGGGGACCAAATGACCTCGTTGATAACTACAGTATGAATAGCCATTAATCTTTATAATTGCTCTCTGAATTTTACAGATCTTCTGATAATGGAGTTTTAGAAGTTTATTTTAATTTTTTTATTAGTTATCTATTTTATTTTATTAACATCTTCATTGGAGTATAATTGCTTTACAATGTTGTGTTAGTTTCTGCTGTATAAAAAAGTGAATCAGCTATATGTATACATATATCCCCATATCCCCTCCCTCTTGTGCCTCCCTCCCACCCTCCTTATCCTACCCCTCTAAGTGGTCACAAAACAGTGAGCTGATCTCCCTGTTCTATGCAGCTGCTTCCCACTAGCTACCTATTGTACATTTGGTAGTGTATATATGTCAATGCTACTCTCTAATTTAAAAGATCAACTGCTGTCCAAGGGACATGCATTCTCTGTGGTATGGTCCTCAATATGTCTGCAAGATATATTGCATGGGAATGCCTGATTACAAAGTCCTGGAAAGTAAAAGAAGTCATAAGGGACAGCAAAAGGAGACTTCCCGGCCTTCCAGGTTACTTCTGCTAAATTTACTTCCTGGCTTTCAACATTAACACAAGTGCTCCTACATGGCTGTCAGGCCTGAGTGCCCTCTGTAAGTCTTCTAGAGAAACGGAAGTTAAAATTTGTAACTGGATGTCTTCTGCAGAAGCTGGAGTCTTAAGATCTAAGGGAACTAGTGGAGGATTTTGAGATGTGGTGTTAAAAACCAGGGGCCAAGAGATCCACAAGATTTTCTGGAGGACCAGAACCAGGAAGTTGGGGGAAATAGGGAAGTATAGGAGGGGGGAAAAGGGGGATTCATACAGATTTGGTTTTTAATGTTTCTTCTAAATCTGACTTTTGTCCTTTCATTTTATTAAGGGATTTCCTGAGGTTCACTGGTATACTTCCTTGGGTTTTCTTTTCAATTTGATCCTCCCATAAATATCAAAAAAAAAAAAAAAAAAGCCAGCTGCTTGGTATGAGAGGTCTCTAACAACATTTCAAATACAAAAGTTTTTCAAATTAAAAAGATCTGCCTTCTGGCCATTGACAGAAGTAGGATCTCCATTAGTATATTTATTCCAGTAGAGACTTAATCCAATAAGCTTATTTATGGAAAGACCCTGAGGTAACTTTCCAGGCTTAGAATAAATAATTTCCATGAATGAAAGGAGTCCTTGATGAGGGAACAGATGATGTAGCCCCCATGATCCAAAAGTTCACTCCCAAAAATAGTTTTAAAAAGTAAAGACTTCCATTGCATAGACAGTAAGGATGGCGTAGTGAAGATGGTGTCTCCATTCTCACACAGAAATATAGGGCACCTCCAACCACAAACTTACCAATTTATGGCACTGGTCAGGTTCTACTGTAATAAGACTTTTCCAGCACTAACAAGCAACAAAGGTTCAGGTGATAAAAGTCCCTTATGGACTGGAACCCCTTTTGCCAAACTCCCCTGAGAGCTGGCATGGTAGACAAAGAGTGCTGCTTGTGACTTTGTGTCGCAGAACATATGCGCATTAATAGCTTTAGTTAAGCCTTGGGTTTCTTGGAGCCATACTAATGCCTAAGAGGGATATGCCACAGAGTTGGGGATTGTGTGATGGTTTACAAAGTACCTTGTTGCATGAAAATTTTCTTGCATTTGATGGATGACCTAGTGTCAATCTAACTCATTCCGTGACCAACTTATATTGTCATAATGTCTTCTTGAGGTGGCAAGTGCCCTAATGGCCACTAAATTCTTGATCCATGCCCACCAGTCGTGCAGCTGTGTCTTCCAAGATATCCCTCAGCAATAGTTTTATCTCATGTGCATATTAACCCACAGCAAAATTTGTCTAAATAGACACCTGTCTGGTGAAACCTGAAAACACACCAGTCTGCAGGGCTAGTCTGGATAACAGGTTTATAGGGCCTAGACCTGCATCTTACCCTAAGGAATTTCCTTTTTATGACAAATGACACAATAGAGATAAAGAAAGACAATAACCATCTCTGGGAGGAAAAGGCTTAACAAACCAAGAGTACTCTATCAAATTCCAAACCAAGAGTCACTGAACTGAAGAAATAGTTTGACAAATATTTTCTCCTGCTAATCTAAATTTAGAGGGAGAGGAAAACATTCTCGCCACTTTCACTTCACCAGACCCTGCAGACAGAGCTTCTGGGAGGCTGTTATGGTAAGAAATCTTATATTCTGTTGGCTTTTGTCAGACATCCCAGGATCTATTCATTTGCAAGAGGAAGTCTTCAGGAAGAAGCAGTTTTCCAGCCAGAGGAGGCAAGTTTTCAGCCAGATTTTGCCAGCCAGGGAAGTATCCTGCCTATTACACCAACTGTGAGGGAGGAGAAATTTCGTTTCTTTCTCCACTAGTTTTATTCGGCTGGCAATAAAATGACATAAGGCAGATTAACAGGAGAAAATCAAATTTATTACCTGTGCATGAGAATCCAACATGAGCATGAAGAATTCCAAACACAACAAGGCAAGTTGAGACATATATATTATTCTGGGCTAAGGAGAAGGATGTAGGGGTACAAGGTTTCAAGGGGAAGTTAGGTAATTCACAGGAAAATAAAAAGAGTTAATGTTTGGTAAATAAATGCTTGCTGAGTCATCCAAAGACAGTGGGACACAGAGAGAACTTTAATCAAATGGGCTTTCCTAGGTTCCTCCCTGTCTACCACATCTAATTCATACTTTATAGTTATATATGGTGATAGCTCCTTCATGGGATAGGCCTTCTCTCTTAAATTCTTTTAGACAATAAAGGGAAAGTTCAAAGGTTATTCCTGAATCTTTTGGCCTTTGATTGTTTTCAGCTCAAAATAATCTACATGCCAGAGTGTCACATCTTGAGGCAGCATGCCCTGACCACATCAAGTGGTATGATCTGAAACTTATCAGAAACTTGTATTTGTCAAAAAGTCCTTTCTATGAATCTTCTTGTAGATGAAACATTTTTTTACAAAAGCATCAGAGTAAAACAATAACTGTAGATGACAAATACTTAAAATGGCATGATTAACCCTTAGCCCAGGGAAAGCAACAATGCCTTGATAACTTGCAGACTGTGGCACTATTGGTCTTGACACCAGAGACACCCAAGTACTGTCTGGGTGAGAAATTTAAATAGGAAAGTCATTGAAAAAAGTGCAGACAAGATGGTGGAGTAGAAGGACTTGAGCTCACATCCTTTCAAGAAAACACCAAAATCACAACTAACTGAACAACCATTGACAAAAAGGAATGGAACCTACCAAAAAACATATTCTATATCCAAGGACAAAGAAAAAACCACAATGAGATGGTAGGAGGGGCACCCTCGTGATATAATCAAATCCCATACCCAGTATGTGGGCAACACACAAACTGGAAAATAATTATATTGCAGAGGTTATCCTACAAGAGTGAGAGTTCTGAGCCCCATGTCAAGCTCCCCAGACTAGGTGTGTGGCATCAGGAAGAGGAGCTCCCAGAGCACTTGGCTTTGAAGGCCACCAGGGCTTAAGTGCAGGAGATCCACAGGACTGGGGAAAACAAAGACTCCACACTTGGACGGCACATACAAGGTTTCACATGCACCGGGACCCAGGGCAAAGCAGTAACTCCAGAGGAGCCTGAGCCAGCCAATATGCTGGTCTTGGAGGTTCTCCAAGAGAGGGTGGGGGTCGGTTGTAGCTCACTGTGGGGGCAAGGACACAGGTGGCAAAGGCCCCAGGGAATTTTCATCAGCATGAGCTCTCGTGGAAGTCACCACTTTAGTACCGAGACCTGGCCCCACCCAACAAACTGAAGCCTCCAGTGCTGGGAAGCCTCAGGCCAAACTACCAACGGGGTGGGAACACAGCCTCTAAAAACACCTCTTGACATGACACTGCCCACCAGAGGGACAAGACCCAGCTCCATCAACCAGGGGGCAGGCACCTGTCCCTCCCACCAAGGAGCCTGCACAAGCCCCTGGACCAACCATACCCACCAGGGGGCAGACAGCAGAAGCAAGAGGAACTACAAACCTGCAGCCTGATATATGGAGACCACGAACACAGAAAGGTAGACAAAATGAGATGGCAGAGAAATAAGTTCCAGATGAAGGAACAAGATAAAACCCCAGAAGAACAACTAAGTGAAATGGAAACAGGCAATCTGCCTGAAAAATAATTCAGAGTAATGGTAATAAAGATGATCCAAGATCTCAAAAAAAGAATGGAGGCACAGAGCTAGAAGATACAAGAAATGTGTAACAAACTGCTAGACTATTTAAAGAACAACAAACAGATGAACAATACAATAACTGAAATGAAAAAATACACTAGAAGGAATCATAGCAGAATAAATGAGGCAGAAGAACAAATAATTGAACTGGAAGACAGATTGGTGGAAATCACTGCTGCTGAACAGAATAAAGAAAATAATGAAATAAGAGGACAGTCTAAGAGCCCTCTGGGACAACATTAAAGTTGAGTTTTCAGAAGAAAGTCTGCAAGACAGAGGGAAGTGGCACAATATATTTAAAATGATGAAAGGGAAAAATCTGCAACCAAGAATAATCTACCCATCAAGGCTCTCATTCACATTCAACAGAGAAATCAAAAGCTTTACAAGCAAGAGAAAGCTAAGATAATTCAGCACCACTAAATCAGCTTTACAACAAATGTTAAAGGAACTTCTCTAGATATCAAAGAAAAGGCCACAACTAGAAACAGGAAAATTATGAATGGGAAAGCTCACTGGTTAAGGCAAACATACAGTAAAGGTAGGAAGTCATCTACAAACAAATATGATATCAAAACCAGCAGTCATGAGAAAAGGAGAGTAAAAATGCAGGATATTGGGAATGCATTTGAAATTAAGAGACCAGAAACTTAAAACAATCTTATATATATATAGACTGCTATACCGAAACCTCAAGGTAACTGCAAACAAACAAACAAAAAGACTACAATGGATACACACAGTAAAAAGAAAATGCAATCTAAGCACAACACTGAAACTGGTAATCAAATCACAAGAGAAGAGACCAAAAGAGGAACAGAAGAAAAGAAGATCTACAAAAACGAATCTTAAACAATTAATAAAATGGCAATAAGAACATACATAATTACCTTAAATGTAAATGGATTAAATGTTCCAACCAAACGACATGGACTGGCTGAATGGATACAAAAACAAGACCCATTTCACATCTAGGGACACATATAGAATGAAAGTGAGAGGGTGGAAAAAGGTATTCTATGCAAATGGAAATCAAAAGAAAGCTGGAGTAGGAATACTCATATCAGACAAAACAGACCTTAAAATAAAGACTGTTACAAGAAACAAAGAAGGACACTACATAATAATCAATCAATCCAAGAAGAAGACAAAACAATTGTAAATATATATGCACCCAACATAGGAACACCTCAGTATATAAGGCAAATACTAACAGCTATAAAAGGAGAAATCGACAGTAACACAATAATAGCAGGGACTTTAACACCCCACTTTTGTCAATGGACAGATCATCCAGACAGGAAACACAGGGCCTTAATTGACACATTACATCAGATGGACTTAATTGATATTTATAGAACATTCCATTCAAAAACAGCATAATACACATTCTTCTCAAGTGTACATGGAACATTCTCCAGGTTAGACACATACTGGGCCACAAAGCAACCCTTGATAAATTTAAGAAAATTGAAATCATATCAAGCATCTTTTTGAATACAACATTTGTAGAAATTAACATCTTAGAAATTAGAAATCAACTACAAGAAAAAAGTGTAAAACACACAAAAACGTGATGGCTAAAAAATATGCTTCTAAACAACGAGTGAATCACTGAAGAAATTAAAGAGGAAACTTAAACATACCTAGAGAGAAATGAAAATGAAAACACAATGATCCAAAAATTTTACGATACAGCAAAAGGAGTTCTAAGAGGGAAGTTTATAGCAATACAATCTTACCTCAGGATACAAGAAAAATCTCAAATAAACAACCTAAGCTTAACCTAAAGCAACTAGAGAAAGAAGAACAAACAATACCCAAAGCTAATAGAAGGAAAGAAATCATAAAGGTCAGAGCAGAAGTCCATGAAATAGAGAAAACAATAGAAAAGATCATTGAAAATAAAAGCTGGTTCTTTGCAAGGATAAACAAAATTGATAAACCTTTCACCAGACTCATCAAGAAAAAGAGGGAGAGGGCTCAAATCAATAAAATTAGAAATGAAAAAGGAGAAGTTATGACTGACACCACAGAAATACAAAGGATCATAAAAGACCACTACAAGGAACTATATGTCAATATAATGAACAAATTCTTAGAAAAATACAATCTCCCAAGACTGAACAAGGAAGAAGTATGAACACACTAATCACAAGCACTGAAATTGAAACTGTGATTTAAAAACTTCCAACAAACAAAAGTACAGGATCAGATTCCTTCACAGGTGAATTCTAGCAAATATTTAGAGAGGAGTTAATCCTTATCTTTCTGAACTTATTCCAAAAATTTGCAGAGGAAGAAGCACTTCCAAACTCATTCTATGAAGCCACCATCATCCTGATACCAAGACCAGACAAAGATACTAAAAATAAGAAAATTACAGTGCAATATCACTGATGAACATATATTCAAAAACCCTCAACAAAATACTAACAAACTGACTCCAACATACATTAAAAGAACATACACCATGATCAAGTGGGATTTATCCCAGGGATGCAAGGATTTTTCAATATCTTCAAATCAATCACTGTGATATACCACATTAATGAATTGAAGAATAAAAACTATATGATCATCTCAATAGATGCAGAAAAAACTTTTGACAAAATTCAACACACATTTATGATAAAAACTCTCCAGAAAGTGGGCATGGAGGTAACCTACCTCAACCTAAAAAAGGCCATATATGACAAACCCACAGGTAACATCATACTCAATAGTGAAAAGCTGAAAGCATTTTCTCTAAGATCAGGAACAAGACAAGAATGTCCACTCTCACTACTTTTATTCAACAGAGTTTTGGAAGTTCTAGCCCCAACAATCAGAGAAAAAAATAAAATACAATGAATCCAAATTAGAAAAGAAGAAGAAAAACTTTCACTGTTTGCAGAGGACATGATACTATACATAGAAAATCCTAAAGATGCTACCAGAAAACTACTAGAGCCCATTGATTAGTTCAGTTATGTTGCAGGATACAAAATTAATACACAGAAATCTGTTGTATTTCTATTCACTAACAATGAAAGATCAGAAAGAGAAACTAAGAAAACAATTCCATTTACCATCACATCAAAAAGAATAAAATATCTAGGAATAAACCTACCTAAGGAGGCAAAAGACCTGTACTCCTAAAACTATAAGACAATGATGAAAGAAATTGAAGATGACACAAATAGATGGAAAGATATATCATGTTCTTGGATTGGAATAATCAATATTGCTAAAATGACTATACTACTTAAGAAAATTTACAGATTCAATGCAATACCTATTAAATTACCCATGGCATTTTCCACAGAACTAAAACCAAAAAATTTAAAATATGTATGGAAACACAAAAGACCCTGAATTTTCAAAGCAATCTTGAGATAAAATATAAAACAGAGCTAGAGGAATGAGACTCCCTGACTTCAGACTATACTGTAAAGCTACAGTAAGCAAAACAGTATTGTCCTGGCACAAAACAGAAGTATAGATCAATGGAACAGGAGAGAAAGCCCAGAAATAAACCCACACACCTATGGTCAATTAATTCATGACAAAGGAGGCAAAACTATAACAATGGAGAAACGACTGTCTCTTTAATAAGTGGTGCTGGGAAAACTGGACAGCTACATGTAAAGAATAAAATTAAAACATTCTCTAACACCATACACAAAAATAAACTCAAAATGCATTAAAGACCTAAATGTAACACTGGACACTATAAAACTCTTAGAGGAATACATAGGAAGAACACTCTATGACATAAATCACAACAAGATGCTTTCTGACCCACCCCTAGAGTAATAGAAATAACAACAAAAATAAACAAATGGGACCTAATGAAACTTAAAAGCTTTTGCACAGCAAAGGGAACCATAAACAAAATGAAAAGACAACCCTCAGAATGGAAGAAAATATTTGCAAATGAAGTGACCAACAAGGGATTAATCTCCAAAGTTAATAAAGAGCTCATGCAACTCATTATGAAAAAAAACAAACAACCCAATCAAAAAATGGACAGAAGATCTAAGTAGACATTTCTCCAAGGAGACACACAGATGGACAAAAAGCACATGAAAATATGCTCAACTTTGCTAATTAACAGAGAAATGCAAATCAAAACAGCAATGAGGTATCACCTCACACCAGTCAGAATGGCCATCATCAAAAGTCTACAAACAAATGCTGGGGAAGGTGTGGAGAAAAGGGAACTCTCCCACTGTTGGTGGGAATGTAAACTGGTACAACCACTATGAAGAACAATATGGAGGTTCCTTTAAGAACTAAAAATAGAAGTACCATATGATCTAGCAATCCCGCTACTGGGAATATATTTGGAGAAAACCATAATTTGAAAAAAATCCATGACTCCAATGTTCACTGCAGCACTATTAACAATAGCCAAGACATGGAAGCCACATAAATGTCCATTGACAGAGGAATACATAAAGAACATGTTGTAAATATGTACACAATGGAATATTACTCGGCATTAAATAATGAATTAATGCCATTTGCAGCAACATGAATGGACCTGGATATCATCATACTAAGTGAAGTCAGCTAGACAAAGAAATATCATATGATATCACTAATATGTGGAATCTAAAAAAAAAAAAAATGATACAAATGAACTTATTTACAAAACAGAAACAGTCCAACCGCAGGCACATGGAAGACGACAGGGGTGTCAGCCTGAAGGTGGCAAAGGAGAGAGCAGTGTGGAACTTTGTAGGGAAACTCTTCCAAGCACTGAGAGGCAAAAATCAAAGACATTTGAGGTTCCCTCATGAGACCACAGGTAAGATGTTGGCGAGGGCTGCAGTCACCACTGCGGCCTGAGGATTCCCTGCTGAGATGGCTTAGTCACCTGACTGTCTGAGCCGTGTGGATGAAAGGCTCTTGGTGCTCCAGCCAGGCATCAGGGCTGTGCCTCTGAGGTGGGAGAGCCAACTTCAGGACACTGATCCACAGGAGACCTCCCAGCTCCACATAATACCAAGTGGCAAAAATCTCCCAGAGATCGCCATCTCAACACCAAGACCCAGCTTAACTCAACGACCAGCAAGTTACATTAGCAGAGTGGATGCCTAAAATCATAATAAGACCACAGACACCCCACAGACACCCCAAAACACACCACGAGGTGTGGACGTGCCCACCAGAAAGACAACATCCAGCCTCATCCACCAGAACACAGGTACTAGTCTCCTCCAACAGGAGGTCTACACAACCCACTGAACCAACTTTACCACTGGGGACAGATACCAAAAACAACAGGAACTACGATCCTGCAGCCTGCGAAAAGGAGACCCCAAACACAGTAAGATAAGCAAAATGAGAAGAGAGAAAAACACACAGCAGATGAAGGAGCAAGGTAAAAACACACCAGACCTAACAAACGAAGAGGAAATAGGCAGTCTACCTGAATAAGAATTCAGAATAATAATAGTAAAGATGATCCAAAATCTTGGAAATAGAATAGACAAAATGCAAGAAACATTTAACAAGGATGTAGAAGAACTAAAGAGGAACCAAGCAACGATGAAAAACACAATAAACGAAATTAAAAATACTCTAGAAGGGATCAATAGCAGAATAACTGAGGCAGAGGAACGGGTAAGTGACCTGGAAGATAAAATAGTGGAAATAACTACTGCAGAGCAGAATAAAGAAAAAAGAATGAAAAGAACTGAGGACAGTCTCAGAGACCTCTGGGACAACATTAAATGCACCAACATTCGAATGATAGGGGTCCCAGAAGAAGAAGAGAAAAAGAAAGGGACTGAGAAAATATTTGAAGAGATTATAGTTGAAAACTTCCCTAATATGGGAAAGGAAATAGTTAATCAAGTCCTGGAAGCACAGAGAGTCCCATACAGGATAAATCCAAGGAGAAACATGCCAAGACACATATTAATCAAACTGTCAAAAATTAAATATAAAGAAAACATATTAAAAGCAGCAAGGGAAAAACAACAAATAACACACAAGGAAATCCCCATAAGGTTAACAGCTGATCTTTCAGCAGAAACTCTGCAAGCCAGAAGGGAGTGGCAGGATATAGTTAAAGTGATGAAGGAGAAAAAGCTACAACCAAGATTACTCTACCCAGCAAGGATCTCATTCAGATTTGATGGAAAAATTAAAACGTTTACAGACAAGCAAAAGCTGAGAGTTCAGCACCACCAAACCAGCATTACAACAAATGGTAAAGGAACTGCTCTAGGCAGGAAACATAAGAGAAGGAAAAGACCTACAATAACAAACCCAAAACATTTCAGAAAATGGGAATAAGAACATACATATCGATAATTACCTTAAATGTTTCTGGATTAAATGCTCCCACCAAAAGACACAGACTGGCTGAATGGATACAAAAACAAGACCCATATATATGCGTTCTACAAGAGACCCACTTCAGACCTAGGGACACATACAGACTGAAAGTGAGGGGATGGAAAAACATATTCCATGCAAATGGAAATCTAAAGAAAGATGGAGTAGCAATTCTCATATCAGACAAAATAGACTTTAAAATAAAGACTATTACAAGAGACAAAAAAGGACACTATATAATGATCAAGGGATCGATCTAAGAGAAAGGTATAACAATTGTAAATATTTATGCACCCAACAAACGAGCACCACAATACATAAGGCAAATACTGACAGCCATAAAAGGGGAAATCGACTGTAACACAATCATAGTAGGGGACTTTAACACCCCACTTTCACCAATGGACAGATCATCCAAAATGAAAATAAATAAGGAAACACAAGCTTTAAATGATACATTAAACATGATAGACTTAATTGATATTTATAGGACATTCCACCCAAAAACAACAGAATACACATTTTTCTCAAGTGCTCATGGAACATTCTCCAGGATAGATCATATCTTGGGTCACAAATCAAGCCTTGGTAAATTTAAGAAAATTGAAATCGTATCAAGTATCTTTTCTGACCACAACGCTATGAGACTAGATATCAATTACAGGAAAAGATCTGTAAAAAATACAAACACATGGAGGCTACACAATACACTACTTAATAACTAATTGATCACTGAAGAAATCAAAGGGGAAATCAAAAAATACCTAGAAACAAATGACCATGGAGACACGACGACCCAAAACCTATGGGATGCAGCAAAAGCAGTTCTAAGAGGGAAGTTTTTAGCAATACAAGTCTACCTCAAGAAACAGGAAACATCTCGAATAAACAACCTAACCTTACACCTAAAGCAATTAGTGAAAGAAGAACAAAAAATTCCCCAAGTTAGCAGAAGGAAAGAAATCAGAAAGATCAGATCAGAAATAAATGAAAAAGAAATGAAGGAAACAATAACAAAGATCAATAAAACTAAAAGCTGGTTCTTTGTGAAGATAAACAAAATTGATAAACCATTAGCCAGACTCATCAAGAAAGAAAGGGAGAAGACTCAAATCAATAGAATTAGAAATGCAAAAGGAAAAGTAACAACTGACACTGGAGGAATACAAAGCATCATGAGAGATTACTACAAGCAACACTATACCAATAAAATGGACAACCTGGGAGAAATGGACAAATTCTTAGAAATGCACAATCTTCCGTGAATGAACCAATAGAAAGAAATAGAAAATATGAACAGACCAATCACAAGCACTGAAACTGAAACTGTGATTAAAAATTTTGCAACACACAAAAGTGGAGGAGCAGATGGCTTCACAGGCGAATTCTATCAAACGTTGAGAGAAGAGCTAACACCTATCCTTCTCAAACTCTTCCAAAATATAGCAGAGGGGGGAACACTCCTAAACTCATTCTATGAGACCACCATCACCCTGATACCAAAACCAGACAAAGACATCACAAAGAAAGAAAACTAAAGGCAAATATCACTGATGAACATAGATGCAAAAATCCTCAACAAAAAACTAGCAAACAGAATCCAACAAGACATTAAAAGGATCATACACCATGATCAAGTGGGGTTTATTTCAGGAATGCAAGGATTCTTCAATATATGCAAATCAATCAACGTGATACACCATAATAACAAACTGAAGGAGAAAAACGATATGATCATCTGAATAGATGCAGAGAAAGCTTTCGCCAAATTTCAACACCCATTTATGACAAAATCCTTACAGAAAGTAGGCACAGAGGAAACTTTCCTCAACATAATAAAGGCCATATATGACAAACCCACAGCCAACATTGTCCTCAATCATGAAAAACTGAATCCATGTCCACTAAGATCAGGAACAAGACAAGGTTGTCCACTCTCACCACTATTATTCAACATAGTTTTGGAAGTGTTAGCCACAGCAATCAGAGAAGAAAAAGAAATAAAAGGAATCCAAATCACAAAAGAAGAAGTAAAGCTGTCACTATTTGCAGATGACATGATACTATACATAGAGAATCCTAAAGATGCTACCAGAAAACTACTAGAGCTAATCAATGAATTTGGTAAAGTAGCAGAATACAAAATTAATGCACAGAAATCTCTAGCATTCCTATACACTAATGATGAAAAATCTGAAATTGAAATTAAGAAAGCACTCCCATTTACCATTGCAACAAAAAGAATAAAATATCTAGGAGTAAACCTACCTAAGGAGACAAAAGACCTGTATGCAGAAAATTATAAGACACTAATGAAAGAAATTAAAGATGATACAAATGGATGGCGAGATATACCATGTTCTTGGATTGGAAGAATCAACATTGTGAAAATGACTGTACTATCCAAATCAATCTACAGATTCAATGCAATCCCTATCCAACTACCACTGGCATTTTTCACAGAACTAGAACAAAAAATTTCACAATTTGTATGGAAACACAAAAGACCCCGAATAGCCAAAGCAATCTTGAGAACAAAAAATGGAGCTGGAGGAATCAGGCCCCCTGACTTCAGACTATATTACAAAGCTACAATAATCAAGACAGTATGGTATTGGCACAAAAACAGAAACATAGATCAATGGAACAGGATAGAAAGCCCAGAGATAAACCGACACACATATGGTCACCTTATCTTTGATAAAGGAGGCAAGCATATACAGTGGAGAAAAGAGAGCCTCTTCAGTAAGTGGTGCTGGAAAAACTGAACAGGTACATGTAAAAGTATGAAATTAGAACACTCCCTAACACCATACACAAAAATAAACTCAAAATGGATTAAACACCTAAATGTAAGTCCAGACACTATCAAACTCTTAGAGGAAAACATAGGCAGAACACTCATAAATCACAGCAAGATCCTTTTTTACCCACCTCTTGGAGAAATGGAAATAAAAACGAAAATAAACAAATGGGACCTAATGAAACTTAAAAGCTTTTGCACAGCAAAGGAAACCATAAACAAGACCAAAAAACAACCCTCAGAATGGGAGAAAACATTTGCAAATGAAGCAACTGACAAAGGATTAATCTCCAAGATTTACAAGCAGCTCATGCAGCTCAATAACAAAAAAACGAACAACCCAATCCAAAAATGGGCAGAAGACCTAAACAGACATTTCTCCAAAGAAGATATACAGATGGCCAACAGACACATGAAAGCATGGTCAACATCCTTAATCATTAGAGAAATGCAAATCAAAGCTACATTGAGGTATCATCTCACACCGGTCAGAATGGCCATCATCAAAAAATCTAGAAACAATAAATGCTGGAGATGGTGTGGAGCAAAGGGAACACTCTTGCACTGTTGGTGGGAATGTAAATTGATACAGCCACTATGGAGAACAGTATGGAGGTTCCTTAAAAAACTACAAATAGAACTACCATACGACCCAGCAATCCCACTACTGGGCATATACCCTGAGAAAACCATAATTCAAAAAGAGTCATGTACCAAAATGTTCATTGCAGCTCTATTTACAATAGCCAGGACATGGAAGCAACCTAAATGTCCATCGACAGATGAATGGATAAAGAATATGTGGCACATATACACAATGGAATATTACTCAGCCATAAAAAGAAATGAAATGGAGGTATTTGTAATGAGGTGGATGGAGTTAGAGTCTGTCATACAGAGTGAAGTAAGTCAGAAAGAGAAAAACAAATACAGTATGTTAACACATATATACGGAATCTAAGGAAAAAAAAAAAAAAAAAAGGCCATGCACTATTGTTTATTAACTGCTCCTCCCTTGTCTCCACATCCCCTCTTTTCCCTGATTAGCAACTGTTTGAACCTGCCATTTGCAACTCAGGGAAGGTCATGGAGGCTGAATGATGCCTATTTCTTACAAACAAAAAATGGGGGACACAGAATGGTTTTTGTGCCCAGGAGCCCCACAGGGTCCTGCTGAGTTTCATGTCTGCATTAGAACAATAAATGGACAAAAGACTAAGATTTGTATTTGTCTTTGACAAATCCTTAAGTAGGCTGTGAATTAGATTTTGGGTGAGGGAGACTTTCCAGCGATTTGTACTTTAAAAACAAACAAACAAAAAAACGCTTCTTTTCCACTTTTTTTTCCTTTTCTTTGGTTTCAGGTTCTACCAATTGAATTAACTGGGCTCAGTCTTTAGATGATTGCAGACTGTATTTACATTTATGATTTTAGTAGAGATATATAAGACAAAGACAGTTGTTTTCAACTCCCCAAAGAACTGGGTTGCTGCCTGTGAGTAAGAGGCTGATCTGCCCATCCAACTACATTTTCTTTAATTAGTTCTTTACATCAGGGAGAAGATTTCCAACTAAAATGGAAATCAAAAAATTTCTATGTTCTAGAACTTCAGGGTTCAATGTATTATGCCTTCAAAACATCTGCACAAGGCATTCAATAAAGACCCTCTTTCTGAGTGAATAAGTTAACCCCACACCAGTTTACCTTAGGGGCAAAAACTTCCGTTATTGCTCCTTGCAATCTTCAAATATTAGCCCCCAGCTTTTACCTCACACTGTGTGTGCTCAGGCAACACCATTGGTTCCCATTAACATGTTTTGCCAAAACATAGATTTATATGCTCTGTCTTATAATATCAGGCAGGAGAAATGTTCCCCAGTGAGACACAAAGTCCACCCCCACAATACAATTAGGGAAGAGACACAAACAGTATAAAGCCTATGTAAATACACCAATTTTCTTATAAACTTTCACCTCAATTTTATCAGCTCTTATACATCTAACCATGGCCTCCACAGAGTACCCATCAATAAGTCTCAGTCCTATAATCCTCATTTCTCCTGTCCTACTGGAGGGGAGAGTTCTTGGCCAGACAAAATATCCATTCCCATAAAACTCTTAGGCAAACTTGACATAATCTCTACACATAACATCTGCTCAAACATTCTAACCTTTATAATCCTATCAACCCTTGCACGTTTATGCTTTCTCAATCTAATTGTAGGGTTCCACCAATGGGTTTGGGGTTTATGTTTTCCCAATCTAATTGTAGGGTTCCACCAATAAACCACAGCTCATGGGGTTTATTGGGGCCCAGGGTAAGCTGCCCTAAAATGTGGCTAAATTGTATATTGATTATTTTGAATTAAAGTTACTTAAGAAATGACCAATGCAAGAGGGACACTGTGAGGCTCTTTTCTGTCTTTCTGAAAGCAGGAAATAAATGTCTCAAGTGAAAGGTGTACTTCTGAGGCAGGAGACTGATAGGCCTCAGTCTGAGCAGGAGTTTGTCCCCTGTGGACAGATACTCCAAGAGGAAGAGGAGGAGGAGCTGAGCCCTGCCCAGATAAGAGACCACGTATTTCTCATTCTCAAATTCAAGGAGACCTTCCTGACTACACACACGCAGAAAAGCTCCTTGACGATCACAAAGGGAGGGGGCACCACCCCATAGTAGGTGATGTCCACCTACTCATAGGCCTCTTCGCTAGAATCAATCTTGGCTAAGATATGTGCATTCACACATGAAAGGGCCCTGAGAAGAACCAAGTACGAACTCAGAACAAGGCAAAGCAAGATGATTGACCAAAGGAAACCTGGAAGAAATGCCCCATATAAGTGATTCAAACTACCATGAGGGCACGGCTCTCTCTCTGAGCCCTCCCATGTGTCTATCCACACATACCTTTTTTCCTACTAATAAACACTTTACTTGTTTCACTACTTTCTCTCTCTGTGGAAATTCATTTCTACACAGCTGACAGGTTAGAGTCTTGTCACTGGCCACTGGTCCCTGGCAGTCTAGTGGCTAGGATTCTGTGCTTTCACTGCCATGGCCTGACTTCAATCTCTGGCTGAGAAACAAAATCCTGCTTCAAGCCGCTGCAGGCTGAGACAACCCCAGATCACTCCCTGCCTTTGGAGGTAGAAGGACATCCTTATCTCCAGAGATGGGGAATTCAGGCTGAGAATTTTGTACAAATAAGTCATCTTTAATTTACTATGTCAAACCCAAACTCTGTTTAGTTTCTTCACTAGTTGAGCGTCCAAAACCTATGTTTCTTTGTCCTCGCAATTCCTCACAACTTTACTGTTTCTTTGTCTAAAAAGTATAAAAGCTGCCGGCTTTAGTCACTTCTTAGGTCCCATTTCTATGAGACCTCTGTGCACATAATTAAAATATGTTTTTTTCTCTTATTATTCTGTCATGTCAATTTTATCATTAGTTCAGCCACAAGAGCTCAAGAGGGGTTAGAGGGAGAAATTTCCCCCTCCCCAACAGGTTTCCACATGAAGGTGTCCCAGAAACTTCTCTCCATTCTTATTCATTTTACCCATTCCTTTGTACAAAGTTTTGGGTCCCCAGTGATGGGTTGAGGCAAGACACCCAAGCCAGTTTGTTCATCTTTATCTTGATTAATTGGCCTAACAATGCCCGCAAATAATTGTTTTTCAGGTTTATTGTAATTTTCCTTTTAGATTTTTAAAGTTCTCCAAACCAGGGTAAATAAAGAGGACTTTTTGGAGGGCTCTTTAATGTTGGGGGAGACCAATAGGGGGTCCCTTTGACCCACCTAAGAGTAGGAAGTGCTCCATTAAAACCATTGTTTTAACCCCATCAATGTCCATTTTATTTATCCCATTTCTTAATAACCATTTAAAGATTTCTACCCTTCAAGGATGAGTCTCTTGACACTTCCCTTTCTTATTCCACTTTTTCCCACTTCTTTCAATATTTGCTTTATTTACTTTATTTGTTAATAACTCTTTAAGAATTTCCACCTTGTTAAGATGATTGTCTTTTGACATTCCTTTTGGTTTCTTCCCAATTTCTTGTTAATTAAACTAATGCTTTTATTGGCATATGTAAGACCCATGAAGGGAAGCTGAGACCAAAAATTCTATAACGTTTCCCAAACCATTTTTTTAAATTAAGGAAGTTCTTCAGGTTAGCCATTATGTATCTTTGTATCCACCTTCTAATTTGGTCTTTCCATAGGTGCCAGTAAAACAGTTATTTACAATGAGAGCTTTCTAAAAAAATTTTACCTATTTAGAAGTCCTTCCAATTCAAAAGATACACCGTCTGGCCATTGATGAGTAGGATTTTAACAATGACTCAATCCAATAAGCCTTTTTATGGCTTAACCATGGATGAAAGAGATGTTCCATGAGAGAGTACAAAAGATGCAGCCCTCACAAGCTCCAGAAAATTTACTCCCCAAAATAGTCTAAGAAATCATAGATCTTTGTTGCATTACTAACAAAGTGATGGAGGTTGAGACAACAAAAGTGCCTTATGGACTGGGACCCTTTATGAGAAACTCTCCTGAGAACTTCACAGCCAGACAAAAAGGCACCTGTGTTTCTGATCAACCTGCTACAGCTACTCAGAATCCCAATAAATTTGACTGGCTGCCAAATGCACACTGGTATGTGCACCTTCTGGATGGCAGAGACCAGAGAGAATATTCTAGTTGGCCATCTAGCCAAGACATAAAACCGTCTATTAAGACATATTGGCCATCTATTAAGACATAAAACAAGATGAAAGAAAAACGTTATCAGACTAATGGTTTTCCTCTTCATGACAAATGACAAAAAAGAAAAAGGACAAAGAAAAGCAGTGATCATTTCTGGGAGGAAAAACACCAAAAACCAAGAGTATTTTACCAAATTTTCCAAGAGCTGCTGAATTCAAGAACTAGTTCCACAAATATTTTCTCCTATTTATCTAATTTTAGAAAAGAGAAAAATGATCCCTGCAGGCAGGGATCCAGGAGACTGACTAACATGGTAAGAATTCTTACCTTCTGCAGGTTTTTGTCAGTTGTCCCAAGATCTCTTAGCTGCAACAGCCTCAGGGGGAATACTGTCTAGCCAATAATGTTGAATCCTGCCAGCTAAACCAGCTATAGGAAAGGGAGACATTTTCCTCTACCCTTCTAGGTTATTCTGGCTGGTCTAAAAACTTAAATTGACATGAGACAGATGAACAGGAGAAAATCAAACAAAATTTAATAACATGTATACATGGGAGAGACTCAAGATAACTGAGTAACACACCCAAATAGCCAAAGCCCTCATCTTAAACACCATCTTCAGCTAAAGATGGGAATAGTGGTTTGGGACTTCAAAGGAGAGGAAGGCAATTGACATGGAGACATAAAAGCAAATGTTTGGTAAACAAATGTTTGCTGGGCCATGAAGAGACAGTGGGACACAGAGGAATTTTAACAAACAGAATTTGCTGGGTTCCTCCTTATCTACCACACCTAGTTCATATTGTTATCTATGGTGACAGCTCTCTTCCTAGCACAGGTCTTCTGTCCACATTGTTTAGGCAGTGGAGGGAAGGTCAAACTTTCTAGGTCTTTGGGCTTTGATTGTTTGGGGCTCAAAATAATCTGCATGCAAAGAAACATTTTGGGGTAACAAATTTTGTTCCCCTCAATATCATTGGGTGACCTTGAGTCAATTCATATGATCAGAAATAATATTCAAAATATTTAACTAATAGGGCTCAGGCTAAACAGAACAGATGTTGGCAGCTGTGCTGTTAATAGTGCAAAAAGACTGAATATCAAGTCTGCTTATGGACTGGAAAAGGTTGGATTATCACGGTTTCTCAACCGCAGCGTTATTGACATTATGGGTAGAATAATTCTTTGGTGTGAGGACTGTCCAGTGCATATAAGATGTTTAGAAGCATCCCATATTCTTTACCTTTGGCCTCTATCTACTACACACCAGAAGCATCCCCACACCCTGTCCCTAGCTATGACTATCAAAAATGTCTCTAAACAGTGCCAAAAATCTCGGGGGCTTGGGGATGAAACAAAATTCCATCACTTGAAAAATCACAGAATTAGATTTATTTATTCAATGAATTGGTTTATTGAGTATCTCCTTTTTTCCTCTCTGCTACAATTTTTCTCCATTCCCTTAAATATGAGTATCTTTCTCCAAGACTAAAGTAGATTATAACCCACTTTTGAAAAACAAAATTAATTAGTGTTTACTGACACAAATTTATAAAGAATCTAATTTAGATACTTCTGAAGATATAATGCTCTATTTTTAGTAGTAGGTTTCAGTAACTAGGATTTTTCATATTTCTGCTTACTAGTAAAAGAAAGAACAATTAGCTTTTAATCAGATAATTAAAATATTGAACATACTTACTTGATCTCATGGTCAGGATCTCCCTTTGAAATAAAAATTTATCTTTATGTTTAGAAAAAGATAAACATGAAGGCATACTACAATGTAATTGTATCTCTGTTATGCATTTTAAAACAATTTACATATATGAAAAGAGTTAAATTGTTTTAAAAAAAATCAAAAATCTCTTAATAACTAAGCAACGAAGAATCCAGGAAAGCAAGCAGCTGTTACTATGATAGAGATAAAACAATAACAGTTAAATAATTTATATGCTTTCATTTAATTTCCCAATAACACATTTATTTGATAAATGTTTATTATGTTCTTTCTATACAGCACACACTGTTCTAAATGCTGGGTATATAGCAGTAAACAAAACAAATTCCTGCTTGCTTTATATTGGTGGGTGTGTGGTGGAAGGTGGAGGGACAAGCAATAAAAATACAAACATATATTATGTCAGGTGGTGATAAGAGCTGTAGAGAAAAATAAAGCAGGATAAGGGAGTAGTACTCTTGGGGATAGGTATGGGATTTCTGTTTTATATAAGGCAGTAATGGAAAAGCTCTTTGAAACATTGATATTACAGCAAAATCCTGAAGATCTTGAAGGAACATTTTCTAAAGAAAGAACATTCCTAGTGGAGACTAAGCAAGTACTAAAGTTTTGAAGAAGCATTTTCTTGACATATTCAAAGAAAAACACGGTGGCCAGTATGGCAGATGTGGGCTAGACAAGGGAAAGAGTGATAGAAAATAGGATGGGGGGGGAAGCTACAGATTCTGTACGACTTTTGAGGATATTGTTAGGAGTGACTTTTATTCTGAATGATATGAGAAGCCATTGGAGGTATTTGAACAGAGAAGAGGCCATCTGATTTAATGCTCAGAAGGAACTCTCTGAAGAATAGAATAATGGAACAAGGCCAGAGACCAGTTGGTGTGGTAAATATTAAAAATTCCCCAATTTTATTGATCCATATCCCAAGGCTTAGTAAATTAACTCCCAGAAAGACACTTAGAAAATAATGGGTAGAATTGAATTTCATACTCAGAGCTTGTTTTTCTCTCCTGGAAAATCGAAAGGAATATAAACTCCAAAAGGAATATAAGCTCTAAGAGCCAAGCCTATTGACACTCTAGTTATCAATGGAAGAGAATTCAAAATCCTCACTAACACTACAAACAGAAAAGAAAACATGGACAATGATCCATAATCATTAAGATTAATATATAAGATTTTGATGTAGGTAGGATTTTACTTTTCTTTAATATCTGCATTTTAAGTATTGTGCTTTTGGTGTCTATATAACTAGATATTTTATATAAAAGTTCTAACTGTAAGGGGAACAATAATTGACTAAAAAACATGTTAATCTAGGTATTTCTATTAGGCAAATCTGTAGGGAGTCTAATTATTTAGAATGTCCAGTCACACTCCAGATTTCAATATCTAGTTGAGAATAGCTTAACTGAAGCTCAATTGTGAGTCAATTAATAATTTATTCCAAATTCAAACTTAGAAAAGAATGACACATTATAATTTCTTAAATTTTTTTACCCTTAAAAATTCACTTTTGCTTTACAGAGTTATTCAAAACAAAGAATTAATTATTTTAGCAGAAGATATATGTCCTCAGAAAAGTTACTTTCTTCAAATTCTGGTTTCTGAATTATAGAATTTCATTGGGTTTCTTTCAGACTTCTGAGTTGGAGTTTTTGGTTAGAACATAAGGTCAGTGAGGTTAGTATTATAGATTTGATGCATCTCTAGACCAATGAAATTTATTCAGACTCAGGATAATAGTCTCTGCATCCCTGCATTAGATAGCATGCAGACAAAACTTTGGTAACAGCAATTCCATGTCTTAACTTTTTTTTTCTTTCATAGACAATTCAGAAGTGAGTGGTCCAGGTTTGGTGCAGCAAATTTCCCAACCTCAGTACATGACTTTTTAGTATTCTTCAGTTATTGTAATTCCTTAGCCACTGAGAAATGGGACAGAGGAAGTCAGGTAAGAGGAAGTTGCACATGTCCATTGGCTTAAATTCACATCTATTGTCTGAAAACTCACATCCATTGGCTCAACTTTCTCATATGGATACACCAAGATGCAAAGCAGATTGGAACAGTCTATCTTGGACAGTCATGTTCCCAGCTAAAACTCAAAGAGGTCTACATTGGAGAGGAGGAGACAAGATGGCAGAGTAGAAGGATGTGAGCTAATCCCTTCTTATGGAAACATCAAAATCACAACCTACTGAACAACTACCAACAAAAAATTGCTGGAACTAACCAAAAAAATTACCCTACATACAAAGACAAAAAAAAAAAAAGCCACAATGTTATGGTAGGAGGGACACAATCATGATAAAAATCAATTCTCATACATGCAAGTTGGGCAACCCACAAACTAGAAAACAATTATATCACAAAGTTCTCACATGGGAGTGAAAGTTCTCAGATCCACATCAGGCTCCCAAACCTAGGGGTCTGGTAATGGGAGGAGGAGCACCCAGAGAATCTGGCTTTGAAGGCCAGTGGGTTTGATCACAGGAATTCCACAAGACTAGGGAAACCAGAAACTCCACCCTTGGGTGAGCACACACAGGGTCTTGTGCATACCAGGAACCAGGAAAAAAAGTGGTGACCTCATGAGAGATTGGACCAGACTTACCTGCTAGTACTGGAAGGCCTCCTATGGGGGAGGTGGGCAGCTGTGGCTCATTGTGGAGACAAGGACACTGGCCGTGGCAATACTGGTGAGTACTCATTGGCATGAGCCCTCTTAGAGGCCACCACTTCCTCATCAAGATGCAGCCCACCCAACAGCCTGTAGGTTCCAGTGCTGGGATGTCTCAGGTCAAACAACAAATAGGGCTGGAACACAGCTACACCTATCAGCAGACAGGCTGTTTAAAGTACTTCTGAATATAAAGCTGCCTGAGAAACACAACCCATGACATGGTCCTCTCAGCAAAAGGGACAAGACCCAGCTCCATCCACCAGCTGGAAGGTACTGGTCCCTCCCACCAGGAAGTCTGCACAAGCCTCCTAGACATCTTCATCCAACAAGGGGCACAGAGCAGAAACAGGAAGAACCAGAACCCTGCAGCCTGAAGAATGGAAACAGCAACACAGGAAGTTAGACAAAATGAGACAGCAGAGGAATATGTACCAGATGAAGGAACAAGATAAAACCCCATAAGAACAACTAAGTGATATGGAGTTAGGCAATCTACCTGAAAAAGAATTCAGTAATGATAATAAAGATGATCCAGGATCTTGGAAAAAGAATGGAGGCACATATCAATAAGATACAAATTATTTAACAAAGAGCTAGAAGAACTAAAAAACAAAGAAACAGAGATGAACAATATGATAACTGGAAAAAAAATACACTAAAAGGAATCAATATCAGAATAATTGAGGCAGAAGAACGGATAAGTGAGCTAGAAGAAAGAACAGTGGAAAACACTGCCATGGAACAAAATAAAGAAAAAAAGTTTAAAAAGAAATGAGGACAGTCTAAGAGACCTCTGGGACAACTTTAAATGCACCAGGATTCACATTACATGGGTCCCAGAAGAAGAGAGAAAGGACCTGAGAAAATATTTGAAGAGATAATAGCTGAACTCCCTAACATGGGAAAGGAAACAGACATCAAAGTCCAGGAAGTGCAGAGAGTCCCAGGCAGGATAAACCCAAGGAGGAACAAGCCAAGACACATAGTAATCAAATTGACAAAAGTTAAAGATAAAGAAAAAATATTAAAAGCAACAAGGGAAAATCAATAAATAACGTACAAGGGAACTCCCATAACATTATCAGCTGATTTCCCAGCATAAATTTTGGAGACCAGAAGGGAGTGGCATGATATATTTAAAGTGATGAAAGGGAAGAACCTGCAACCAAGAATATTCAACCCAACAAGGCTCTCATTCAGATTTCATGGAGAAATCAAAAGCTTTACAGATAAGCAAAAGCTAAGAGAATTCAGCACCACCAAACCAGCTTTGCAACAAATGCTAAAGGAACTTCTCTAAGTGGAAAAGAAAAGGCCACAACTAGAAACAAAAATTGTGAATGGAGAAGCACAACGGTAAAGGCAAACATATAGTAAAGGTAGGAAATCATCTGCACACAAATATGTTATCAAAACCATCATGAGAAGGGGAGAACACAATTGCAGGATATTGAAAATGCATTTGAAATGGAAAGACCAGCAACTTAAAACAATCTTGTTTATATATAGACTGCTATATCAACACCTCATAGTAACCTCAAACTAAAAATTTACAATAGATAAACAAACAAAAAAGAAAACGGAATCCAAGCACAACATTAAAGATAGTCATCAAATCACAAGAGAAGAGAACAATGGAGTAAAGGAAGAAAAAAGACCTACAAAATCAAATCCAAAACAGTAACAAAATGGCAATAAGAACATACATATCAATAATTACCTTAAATGTAAATGGATTAAATGCTCCAACCAAAAGACATAGACTGGCTGAATGGATACAAAAACGAGACCTATATATATGCTGTCTACAAGAGACTCATCTCAGATCTAGGGATACATACAGACTGAAAGTGAGGGGCTAGAAAAATATATTCCATGCAAATGGAAATCAAACAAGAGCTGGAGTAGCAATACTCAGACAAAATTGAGTTTAAAATGAAGACTGTTACAAGAGACAAAGAAGGACACAACATAATGATCAAGGTATCAATCCAAGAAGAAGATATAACAATTATAAATATATATGCACCCAATATAGGAGCACCTCAATATATAAGGCAAACACTAATAGCCATAAATGGAGAAATTAACAGTAACTCAATAACAATGGTTACTTTAACACCCCACTTTCATCAATGGACAAATCATCCAGACAGAATATCAATAAGGAAGCACAAGCCTTAAATGACAAATTACACCAGATGGACTTAATTGATATTTATAGAGCATTCCATTAGAAAGCAGCATAATACACATTCTTCTCAAGTGCACATGGAACTTCTCCAGGATTGATCATATGCTGGGCCACAAAGTGAGCCTCAGTAAATTTAAGAATATTGAAATCATATCAAGTGTCTTTTTGACCACAACACTATGAGATTAGAAATCAACTGCAAGAAAAAAATGTAAAAAAAAAAAAAAAATGAGGCTAAACAATGTGCTACTAAACAACCAATGGATCACTGAAGAAATCAAAGAGGAAATCAAAAACTACCTATAGACAAATGAAAACAAAAGCACGATGATCCAAAACATATGGGATACAGCAAAAGCAGTTCTAAGAAGGAAGTTTATAGCAATACAATTTTACCTCAGGAAACAAGAAAAATCTCAAATAAACAACCTAACCTTACACCTAAAGCAACTAGAGAACAAACAAACAAAATCCAAAGTTAGTTGAAGGAAACAAATCATAAAGATCAGAGCAGAGATAAATGAGATGGAGACAAAGAAAACAATAGAAAAGGTCAATGAAACTAAAATAAAAGCTGGTTCTTTGCAAAGATAAACAAAATTGCTAACCTTTAGCCAGACTCATCAAGAAAAAGAGGGCAAAGGCTCAAATCAATAAAATTAGAAGTGAAAAAGGAGAGGTTACAATGGACACCACAGAAATACAAAGGATTATAAAAGACTACTACAAGGAACTATATGCCAATAAAATGAACAAATTCTTAGAAAGGCACAATCTCCCAAGACTGAACCAGGAAGAAATAGGAAATATGAACAGACCAATCACAAGCACTGAAATTGAAACTGTGATGATTAAAACACTCCCAACAAAAGTCCAGAAGCAGATGGCTTCACAGGCAAATTCTACCAAACATTTAGAGAAGAGTTAACACCTATCCTTCTAAAACTATTTCCAAAAATCACAGAGGAAAGAACACTCCCAAACTCATTCTATGAGGCCACCATCACTCTTATACCAAAACCAGAAAAAGATGCCACAAAAAAAGAAAATTACAGGGCCATATCACTGATGAACATAGATAATAATCCTCAACAAAATACTAGCAAACCGACTCCAACAATACATTAAAAGGATCATACACCATAATCAGGTAGGATTTATCTCAGGGATGCAAGGATTCTTCAGTATATGCAAATCAATCAATGTGATACACCGCATCAACAAACTGAAGAATAAAAACCATATGATCATCTCACTGGATGCAGAAAAAACTTTTGACAAAATTCAACACCCATTTATAATAAAAACTCTCTGGAAAGTGGGCAAAGAACATACCTCAACATAATAAAGACCATATATGACAAGCCTGTAGCTAACATCATACTCAACAGTGAAAAGCTGAAAGCATTTTTTCTAAGATCAGGAAGAAGACATGGATGTGCACTCTTGCCACTTTTATTCTACATAGTTTTGGAAGTGCCAGCCATGGCAATCAGGGAAGCAAAAGAAATAAAGTGAACCTAATTTGGAAAAGAAGAAATAAAACTGTCACTGTTTGCCGATGACAGGATACTATACGTAGAAAATCCTAAAGATGCTACCAGAAAACTACTAGAGCTCATCAGTAAATTCAGTAAAGTTGAAGGATACTACAAAATTAATACACTGTTGTGTACATCTGTTGTATTTCTATACACTAACAATGAAAGATCAGACAGAGAAATTCAAGAAACAATCCAATTTACCATTGCATCACAAAGAATAAAATACCTAGGAATAAACTTACTTAAGGAAGCAAAAAGCCTGTACTCTGAAAACTATGAGACACACTGGTGTATATTATAGTTTCTACTGAAATGTAATTTTTTTTCTGTTTATAATCACCCTCATTTCTACCAAACGTAGCCAAATTGAGACTAATTTGTTAGCAAAATAAGTTTAGTTTCACTTAATTTGGCTTGCTTATTTATATAAGTCCAGCAAGAATAGCAATTGACCATAAGGCTCTCTTGAATCCGCTTTGCCAGAACTTTTCAAAAGGAATCTCTAGATGAAAGTTTTAATAGCCTCTCAAGGCCAGGAAGTCTTGCCAAGGACTTGCTATCAGACTTGCCTGTAATATCTATAGATTTTGGTGAATTCTTTTCTTCTTGATGTCCCCAGAATGGCCTGAGTTTCCTGCACCTGTCAGGAAGTAACCTTTCTTACCTGGTAAGGTTGCTGGGAACCCTGTAAACAAGGAACCAGGCTATGTTTCTAAGGGAATTTATGGCTCCACAACATCCATCTTAGTTCCTTAAAGTTGTTTGGTCATATCTGAGTTTCTGTGTATTCTCAAATATGACATTTCAGTCAAAGCCTTGATAATGCAACCAGTGTTGTTTGCAATTGTGTCCTATTACAAGGAGATCAGTTTCTTAGTAAACTTAAGCAAATAGTTATTTTGCCAAGAAAACAAACCACTGAGAGTTTCCAAATTCTGGATGGATCAGGTAAGGAGAAAAAGATAAATGTTTTATTCTGCTTATGAAGCTATAATTTACCAAATTGCTGTAGGTCACAGTTAGCTAGGAGGAAAGGTCTCCTTATATCTGGAAAACAAAGAGTATAATCCACTAATAGTTCAGATAAAAGTTATAAAAATTATAATATTCAACGGTTCATTCAGTCCCTTATAATTAACTCTTATTGATCTTTTGTTATCCAGTTTTTTCTCAGAGTCCTATAATTTCTTACCCAGTTCAGTGGTATGATCTGAAAGTTGTCAGGAACCTGTATTTGTCAAAAAGTGGTTTCTATAAATCTTTTTAAAATAAAGCATTTCTTGTGAAAGCATCATAGTAAAATAATAACTGTTTATAAATGACAAAATACTTAAAAAGCCATAGCTAAAGATTTGATGACAATGCAATTGACAAAGAAATTTGTTTATTGCTGTGGCATACAACATTTTATGATAATAATTAGAATTATGACTGATAACATTATACCAGGACATAATGAAATTTTAGGAACATCATATAATTTCTGGAGCATCCATATTAGTAACATTTACCTGACAATATAACCTAAGATGACTTAAAAAACTTGGTCAAATAGAATCATGGGTCACTGTGAAACAATACTTATTCACTTAACCAGAGTGACAATAAAAAATTTCAAAAGCAAATGCCAAAAGTTACAACAGATTACTTAAAAGGTAAAGAAGATTACAATCTGTTATCAAAAATCAATATTCCCAGAAAGCCTTATCTCTTTAACAGAGAGAGAAAACCAAATTCAAATTTTTCACCTGCTTACTTTTAATATTAAAATTCATTCACTCAACTAAATTCATTTTAATCTTAGCCAGTCGTGATCATGCACAAAACTTTTCCTAGGGTTTCTCTTCCCTAAGGAAAGGGAAATCTTCTATAATTTTTTTTTTCTTTTTCATTTTTTTTACATTCAGATTTTGTACTATGCTTTCCCCCTTTTTCTTTTTTTTAAACTTCTCTTTAAGACAAAATTACTTTCTTTTCCCTTAATGAAATTCATTTCTATTCCTTATATCTTTTAAAATTTCCTGCACATGAAGACATTTTCCTTATAAACTCCAGTAGTTTTACTTACATATATTAATTAGAATTCTTAGAAACCTTAGATTTAGAATTAATTAGAAACCTTAATTTCTACTGAAAACTGAGAAGTAAACACTTGTGAACTCTTTGTTATACCAATATCTTTTGTTTGACAAACATGAATATATTTCATAACTTCTAAAAACATACATTTCCTTATAGCATATTTTGTTCAATATGATACTAGATATGTTTCTAATAGACCTAAACATCTTCAGTTTTTTTCTGTAATATAAGACAAAAGTAGGTAAACTTATTAGCAATTAATGTTTCAGTATTTTATCTTATTTAGAAATGATCTAGACATTCGATAAATTCCCATCATTTACCTTAACGTAGTAAAACTCAAAAGTTTCAAGATACCAAAAAGATTTGGAGGGCTTCCCTGGTGGTGCAGTGGTTGAGAATCTGCCTGCCAATGCAGGGGACATGGGTTCGAGCTCTGGTCTGGGAAGATCCCACATGCCGCGGAGCAACTAGGCCCGTGAGCCACACTATTGAGCCTGCACGTCTGGAGCTTGTGCTCCGCAACAAGAGAGGCCGCGATAGTGAGAGGCCCGCGCACTGTGATGAAGAGTGGCCCCCGCTTGCCGCAACTAGAGAAAGCCCTTGCACAGAAACGAAGACCCAACACAGCCAAAAATAAATAAATAAATAAAGGAATTCCTTTAAAAAAAATTTGGAGAAACTGTTTTTAAGTAGACATACCACGAAACATAATTCGCCTTAAAGAGTTCACCTAAAAACTCATCCCATTTACATTTATGTAATTACTTTTGAAATTAAATAATTTTCCTACTGACAACTTTGAAACAGAGATAACATGAAATTATTTGATTCTTATAGCCCAATTAGAATAAAAGTTTGACATTTAATGCTGATAACTTTAAAGACAGGCTTATTCTAATTAATCAATAAATTTTATTTTGCTTTTATTCACTAAAGATTAATCCTAGATCATGAGAACTTGAAAAACATTTGGGTTAGTTTCTATTATACTTTTGAGATTTAGAAATATTTAGTTCAGAAGAGCTTACTCTCAAGCCAATTAAATAAAATTCTTTACAAATTAATTTTGACAATATTATCCAGAAGTATATAATATAGATATTAATATTAATATAATATATTATATATTATATACACAATATATTATAATGTATATTACGTATTATAATACATTATAATATATAACATATTATAATATATTATATTATAGGTATTAATATAGGTATATAATATAGATATTATATACCATATCTATAATGTTTACACATAGATGTATAGACAGACACACCAAAAATCTTATAGCTTTCATTTTAAAATGTTAGCCATGAATAAGGTAAAACAATATAAATCTTACTAGTTTACAACTAACAATTGGAATTCATTAAGCTTATCTGCTCAAATGACTAAGTCTTTTTACTATTTGTGGAAAAGACTTTCAAGCAGTTCATATTTTTTTAAAAAACCTCTTTCCTTTTTTTTTGGTTTTAGTTGCTAACAGTTGAGTTAATCTGATTAACCTGGCTCAGTCTCAGGTGGCTGTGGGCTGTGTTTACATTTCTAATTTTGTAAAGATTTTCAAGACAAAGACAGTTGCTTCCAATTCCCCCCCAAAATCGGGCTGCTGACTAAATTATAACAAAAGGTTGATCTGCCCATCCAACTACATTTTCTTTAATTGCTCCTTTATGTCAGAGAGATTTCCAACTAAATGGAACTTAAAAGATATCTATGTTCTAGAATTTGATAAAGTCAGCACAAGGCATTCAATAAATACCCTATTTCTGAGTGCACAAGTAAACCTCAGACCAATTCACCTTAGGGGCAAAATGCTTCCATTATTGCTATCAGCCCCTGAATATTAGCCCCTCACACTGTGTGGTCTCAGGAAGCCATATTGGCTGTCCTGAGCTTTTTTTTTTTTTTTTGACTTTAGCATGTTCAATTTACATTTATATGCCAGTCATATAATACCAGGCAGGGGAAATGCTCCCCAGTGAGATACAATGTTCATCCCCACAATACAATCAGGCAAAAGAGATGCAACTACCTTACATAAAGCCCACTGAAATATACCAATTTCTTATAAAATTTTACCTCAATTCCATCAACTTTTGTATCTCCACTAGGACCCCATTAACAAGTCTCAGACTTACAGGAGTAGCAGAAACTTTTCATTTCCATCCCCCTGTCATTTTATCCATTCCTGTGTAAGAGGCTTTGGGTACCCAGTGAGGGGTCCAACAAAAGGACCTATGCCCTTTTTTCAGTCTTTAACTTGATTAGTTGGCCTGTTGCTCCAAGCAATTGGTGGTCAGGTTTCTGACCTGTAATTTTTGCCTCCTGTTTTTAAAAAATTTCTCCAAATGGGGGCAAATAGGGCAGAGTTCTTTGGGGCTCTTTAATATTAAGGGACAAATAGGGGATTCCCATGGCCAACCTAATCTTAGGTAGTGCTGTACTAAAACTTTTGCTTTAACTCCATCAATATCAGTTTTATTCATCCCATTTCTTAATAACCAGTTAAAGATTTCCATCCTGCTTATATTAGTCCCCGAGTTTTTCCCTTTCTGATTCTCCTTTGTTTCACTTTTTTCAATGTATGCTTTATTTACGTTATTTATTAATAATCCTTTAAATTTTTCCACCTTGTTGGGAAGAGTTCTTTGACTTTCTTCTTGGTTTCTTCCCATTCTCTTTTTAATTAACATTATGTTTAATTAATATCTGTAAGGGAAACTGAGACCACAAATTCTGTAAGACTTCCCAAACATTTTTTTCCTTTCATTTTTTCCTTTAAAATTTTTCTAATAACTTTATTTTTTAATTTTAAAAATTTTAATTGTGAGTATAGTTCTCTGTGCTATACAATAGGTTTTTGTTGGTTATCTATTTTATATATAGTTGTGTGTATATGTTACCCAAACTTCTAATTTATCCCTGTCCTCCCTTATCCCTTTAGTAACCATAAGTTTGTTTTTCATGTCTGTGGGTCTATTTCTTTTTTGTAAATAAGTTCATTTGTATCTTATTTTCTTTAGATTCCACATATAAGCAGTACTATATGATATTTGTCTTTGGTTTACTTCACTTAGTATGATAATAATCTCTAGGTCCATCCATGTTGCTGCAAATAGCATTATTTCATACACTTTTATGACTGAGTAATATTCCATTTTATATATATATATATATATATATATATATATATACCACATCTTCTTTATCCATTCATCTGTCAATGGACATCTAGGTTGCTTCTTGACTATTGTAAATAGTGCTGCAATGAACATTTGGGTGCATGTATCTTTTTGAATTATAGTTTTCTCTGGATATATGCTCAGGAGTGGAATTGCAGGATCATATGGTAACTCTATTTTTCCTTCTTATTAAGGTAATTCTTAAGGTTAGACATTATATTTATTTGTATCCACCTTTTAATTTGGTCTTTCCATAGGTACCGATAAAACAGTTCTTTATGATGAGAACTTTCAAAAAATTTAGCAATTTAGAAGTTTTATCAATTCAAAGGGTCCATCATTTGGCTACTGATGAGTAGGATTTTATTAGTGACTCTAGTCTATTTATGGAAAGATCTGGAGGTAAGTTTCCAGGCTTAGTACCATGGATGCAAGAGGCTTCACTCCCACTATCCAAAGGCTCACTCCCAAAAGAAAGAAAAGACATTTATTGCACAGAAATCAATAAAGCTTGAGACAACAAAGGCAACTTATCAACTGGGAACCTTTCTGACAAACTCCCTTGAGAGCTGGCATAGACGGACAAAGAGACTACTCTGAATCCCCGTCTATTAGACTGTCTTCCAAATGCACACTGCTATGTGCACCTTCCAGATGACAGACCAGAGAGAGTTTTCCCACTGGTTAGCAAATAAAGCTCTCAAGACATAGAACAAGATGAAGGACACTCTCATCAGACCAATGGTTTTCTTCCTTATAACAAATGATACAATACACAGAGACAAAGAAAAACAGTGACCATCTCTGGAAGGAAAATATTCAACAAACCAAGAGTGTTCTACCCAATTTTTCAAGAGTTGCTCAGTTCAAGGAGCTAGCCCAACAAATATATTCTCCTGTTAATCTAATTTTAGAAAAGAGAAAAAAGCTCTTACCACTCTCAATTCCAGTAGGCCCTCAGGCAGAGAGCCTACTGGAATACATGATATCACAATTCTAAATTTAGTGATTCCAGTGTCCCATTCCTCTAACAGTGTTCCCACAATCTTAAACGTATTTAAACTTTTTTGGTATACACTATACGTATGAATGCCAGTATTTCAGTGGTGTTTAAACACCTTATTAAGAAGGGGTATAGAGCTCATAACAACACTGAATATTTAAATCAATAATGGCAAGAAAATCATTATAGTTACAGTATTTTACAATGCCTATAAAAGCATGCACAATTATGCACCAATTTTTGGGCTGACCCTTCAGCACTTCAATTGAATCTAATTATTTCCTGCCTTGCCTGTTCTTCCTTATATATTTTAGTATATTCTAGAGCTTATTTGGACTCTGACTTGACATTTTGCTATATATCTCACCTCTCACAGCAAGTTTTATTCCACTGTTTGTGATATGAACTGGAGTCAACATTCCACTGTATAAAATGCTATTGAAGCAATATGCAAACTCAATTCAGGCAAAAAGAAATGTTACATATTGAATGAAATTTGATGGCAAGCCTGTGAAGTGTTCATGATACAGGGTGTGGCCACACAGTTATAAAATGCCCTACAGTGCTCAGGCCACTCTGAATGGCTAACTTGGAAAGAGTTTTTCAGTTGTATTCCCTTGAATGCTCATGTTTCTTTGGAAAAGAAAAGAGATTTGTAACAACAAGTCAAGGGGCTAACGTTACTGAAGAGAAGAGGAGGGAGGAAGGAATAACAGAATCGAATGCTCTCATGATGAGGAAGAATAGAAGAGCTATGGCACTGTGCTTGGAGGGAATCTACCTTATTTCTCCAGGAAACTGTTGATGAGTGAAGCAAAGTTCCAGTGGGAGGAATTGATCCACATTCTCCTGTGAAATGCTGTGTAGTAAAGAAGCAGATAATGAATGGACCTTATGCCTGGCAGAGGGGTGGGTGGATGCCTCGGCAAAGGTTCAGCCAGTGCATAAATGTCCCAATGATCAACCATCCTAGATTGTCCCATAGTGTAGGATTTCTTGGGATATAGATCTCCCAGTTCTAGTACCTGGCTGGTTCCAGGCAAATGGCAATGGTTGTTCAGTCTACACAGTGCCACCTTCGACAGAGGATCATGGCAAAGATGCAAGGGCAGGCAAAACAGAGTAGACCCATGATAGTGGGGCAGACACAGCTTCAGCTGTGACACCAGCAGCTGCAGAAGCAGTAGCAACTGAACCTACTATACAGGAAGGGACCCCAGCACATGGAACAAGTGATGCTTGGGTTCGAGCGTCTTATGCTGTCAATTCTACTGAAGGTGGCTCTAAGAAACATTTATGTGAGCTCCTCATTTTCCCCATAGGTGTCTCCCATGGAATAGAAAGACCTGAGGAGTAGAGGTGGGTAGGGAACCAAATAAATGATCTATATTTGAGATTGAATGTACATCTTTCTGGTTTCATATTTAAAATTTATAAAAAGCAATAAAATTACCATGGATCTTTAAAAATCCAAATTAAACTACTGTTGTACTCACAAGACTAAATGATTTCAGAGAAAGGCTGATGTCTTACACACCTCTGGTACCCGGTGTTATTTGGTGCACAGTAGATTTGCAAAAGATTTTCTTGAAGATGGAAACAATGCATGTTCTCTTTCATAATCTCTTGCCATGCTCTTACAAATCTGTGCCTTCTTTGATTGTTCTCCAGGACACCAAGCCAAGAGCAAAATCAAATGCAGAGCACAGCCTCCTAAACATGGATTCTCATTTAAACAAACTGACACCACACACACACACACACACACACACACACACACACACACACACACACACGATGGATAGACAGATAAAAAAGATAAAATGAAACACATAAGTACATATACTTATGGGAGTAGTTGGAAGAAGAGGTTTGGCTTAATGGCACTGTACCCAATGTTTAATACTCTCATCCTAATTTCTTTTCAAACCTTCAGCTTGAGCCTATTTTCCTAGGTAAACTTCCACCGAGACCAAGAAACCAACATTTCAGTAAATTTAAGTAGCCTTGCCACAAAACCAAATCATATATATATATATATATATATATATATATATATATATATATATAATCATACCTATATTTTTTATCAGAGCACTGCAGTTACTACAAAGAAGATATTATGAACCAATCCAGGCTCTAAAGGAATTTAAAAGCTTGTTGGTGAGACAATGCAAATAAAATATTTAAATGTATTTCAAGATCATGTTATAAGAGAGGCCCTAACACTGATTATTAATTGCCTAATGTACCCTGCAGACACTAGCTAAAGAAGTGTTCACCTCAGCCAGAGTGGCGAGAAAAAGAGATATGTAGGAAATGCAATTAAATTTTGTAATGAAGTATGGAAGAGATTTGCATGGTAAATTAGGAGGCAGGAAATCATGGGCCAAAGGAATGTTGAGGAAAAACAAAACGTTGGACAAGTGCTAGGTTTGTCTGCAATGCTCTTTTCTTCCTTCTCTACTTCTAACAGAATATATTGTATTCACCCTTAAAAGTCACTTCCTTGTGAAGACTTTCCTAAATCCCTTTACCCTTCAAATGTCCTGTTCCAAACACACGCACATGCATACTCACAGCCATTCTCACTTCTGACCTATATCTGTCTTATGCATTTATGAATTATTGTATGTATTGTGTTGCAGTATATTAGTTATATATTTGTCTCAACTAATGTCCTGGGCATTCATTGAAGGAAAGCATTCTGATTCACTAGTCTTTTTATCTCCAGTCCCTACATAGTGCCTGGCAGATTGAAGACACATTTAATAACTGAACTGAACCAACAGACCTTTGTAGGATATTAATAATGGTAAGCATGGAATAATGAGTTTGAGAACGATCTTAAATAGACAAAAATAAGAATGTTGAACTTTAAAGTGTGGACAATAATATTTTTTACTCTTTGAATTGGAAAGTGGTCTCAAAAATCGTTTGTTAAGTGTATTCCCCCAGGAATCAACTTTGATCACAGTGTTAACACTAATAATAACAGCTTGGTTATTTTGTTTGTTTGTTTTGGGGGTTTTTGTTTGTTTGTTTGTTTTTTAATATATGACCTCTACCATCACTTCTTCAGGAACCTAAAACCACCACTCAAGTCTAATTAAATCTGGAGGTCCCAGAAAATAAATTGCCTTTACTTCACAACAAACTTATTCATAATCTATTCCTATTTTGGTAAATTCATTGCTCACAGGATACTGGAGAGAGGCACTCCAAGGACCCCGCTGCTGTTAGGGCCCTCTGGAGCACACTACTCTGCTCAGTGTTGTATTCTTTATGACTATTCCAACAGGCCAAATTGTTCTCTCTGATAAACTCTCTGAATCCTCATAAAACATCCAGGGGTCTTTGGTGGAGAATTGTCCTCTCTTTAAATCTGTGAGGAAATGTGTCACTTGAAAGCTGAGGTATAATAACTCATGCCTTTAATCTCACTGGTGGATTATGTTCTGCCTTATACAAGGGGCAGATCTGGTCCCCCAGATGGCTAGTAAATGAGCACTCTCCATAACTCCCAATCATCCTGGACTCCTCTCCTTCACATGTCATCCTACATCAGGTAACTACCCATGCCCCAAACCTTTTCTCTTTTATTCTGCCAACATCTGTCCCAAACAAAGGCAACATACAAACATTCCTGGTCAGGAATCTATCAATTTCATACATCCAGTATCCCCATTGACTCAGTTAAGATACTCTGTTAAGGAAGATTAATCTGGCAGTAGTGTGCAGATACAGTAGAAGAAAGAATGCTGGGAAGGAGGAAGATCTATCCCAAAGTTTATAACGTAGGGATAAAATGATAATGTCCAAAATTATTGTGGTTTTTGTGTAGGAAAAATGACGGATAGGAAGAGTGGGTAGAATATTGAGTGACTGCAAATATGAATGAGAAAAGAGTTGAATATGCTGCTGAAAAATAAGTGGATCATTCTTAGGAAATGGAGAATAAAAGAGAGAGAGTTTCATATTAATGTCAATTGAGGTTTACGCTTGCTGATTTGGGGTGCTGGCAACATTCCAAATGGAAATGCTTAGCAGGAAATATTAAACTAGTTATTTGAATTTTTCAACAATTTTATAGATTTGTTTTGACGTTCTTGGAATTGGAATTTCAAGAGAGATTAGGGAGAGGAGATAGAACATCTAGGTTCCACTGTTTTTTTAAGAGAACCAACACTTTATAAACTCTAAGTCTCTACAATCTTCAATATTATTCTGTAAGCAGGTCACAGTAGTTTTTACCCCAGGACAAAGGTATCAATGTATAAGTATTATACCAGATAATAGAGAGGTATAATTGTTACTTAAATGTCAGTTTGTAAAGAAAAAATATGAATATATCCAGTGTGGTTTCTAATCTACATATGTAATAGGAAAAGAATAATACTTCTGTCCTTTCATTATGCTTCTCAGTTAAATATTTCTCAATCTTGTGAATTCGTGTCACAAATATGGCTAACATCAATGTTTCCTAAATCTGCATGTTTAGAAATAACTTTCTTTCGTATTCATAGTCAGCAAATTACACCTGAATTCCCAATATACAACAAGATGTCTGGCACATAGTGAATGCCTGGAACATACTAAGTGCTCAATAAATATTTAGCGACTGGGTGAATAAATTTAAAAAACCCAACATTCTATGTAATACCAAAGTGGAAAAATTCAAAAAAGCATCCAAAGGAAATTTAACATATGGTGACATTTAGAAAAGACATAATGCAGTTCCTCACTTTGAAAATTAAAAAAAAAAAAAAAAACAACTATACCTTTAAAGTAGATTTTTAAAGCTTTTCAGAACCAAAATTGCATATTTATTTCCAAAAATGAAACTGCAAACATCTAGCAACAAGATATAAACTCTTACTCTTAAAGAATAGTCCTTACCTTAAAATGTATCCTCTGGTGTTGTCATGACTACTGACATGAAATGAAATAGCTGTGTAATATATTCTATCTCCCATTGTAATTGAACCTGAAATCAACAGTGAATTTCCAGTAATTAGAGGAGATAACCTCAGGGGTAGACTTGACAGAGTCTTCAGACACTGTGTCAACATATTCAGAGGTTTCTCTACGGGTTGTTGATTCAAATGCTGCTTTAACATGGATGAGGTAATTTAAAATACAGAGGTAGAATTTTTTTTTTTTAACATCTTTATTGGAGTATAAATGTTTTACAATGTTGTGTTAGTTTCTGCTGTAAAACAAAGTGAATCAGCTATATGTATACATATATCCTCATATCCCCTCCCTCTTGTGTCTCCCTCCCATCTTCCCTATCCCACCCTTCTAGGTGATCACAAAGCACTGAGCTGATCTCACTGTGCGATGCAGCTGCTTCCCACTAGCTACCTATTTTACATTTGGTAGTGTATATGTCAATGCTACTCTCTCACTTCATACCAGCCTACCCTTCCCCCTCCCCATGTCCTCAAGTCCATTCTCTACATCTGTGTCTTTAAACCTGTCCTACTCCTAGGTTAGTCAGAACAATTTTTTTTTTTTAGATTCCATGTATATGCGTTACCATACAGTATTTGTTTTTCTCTTTCTGACTTACTTCACTCTGTATGACAGACTCTATGTCCATCCACCTCACTAAAAATAACTCAGTTTTTTTCTTTTTATGGCCAAGTAATATTCCATTGAATATATGTGTCACATCTTCTTTATCGATTCATCTGTCAATGGACACTTAACTTGCTTCCATGTACTGGCTATTGTAAATAGAGCTGCAATGAACACTGTGGTACATGACTCTTTTTGAATTATGGTTTTCTCAGGGTATATGCCCAGTAGTGGGATTGCTGGGTCATATGGTAGTTCTGTTTTTTGTTTCTTAAGGAACCTCCATACGGTTCTCCATAGTGGTTGCATCAATTTACATTCCCACCAACAGTGCAAGAGGGTTCCCTTTTCTCCACACCCTCTCCAGTATTTATTTTTCATAGATTTTTTGATGTTGACCATTCTGACCAGTGTGAGATGATACCTCATGGTAGTCTTGATTCCCATTTCTCTAATGATTAGTGATGTTGAGCATCCCTTCATGTGTTTGTTGGCAATCTGTATATCTTCTTTAGAGAAATGTCTATTTAGGTTTTCTGCCCATTATTGGATTGCATTGTTTGTTTTTTTGATATTGAGCTGCATGAGCTGCTTGTAAATGTTGGAAATTAATCCTTTGTCAGTTGCTTCATTTGCAAATATTTTCTCCTATTCTGAGGTTTGTCTTTTCGTCTTGTTTATGGTTTACTTTGCTGTGAAAAATCTTTTAAGTTTCACTAGGTCTCATTTGTTTATTTTTGTTTTTATTTCCATTTCTATAGGAGGTGGGTCAAAAAGCATTTTACTGTGATTTATGTCATGGAGTGTTCTGCCTATGTCTTCCTCTAAGAGTTTTATAGTGTCTGGCCTTACATTTAGGTCTCTAATCAATTTTGCGTTTATTTTTGTGCATGGTGTTAGGGAGTGTTCTAATTTCATCTTTTACATGTAGCTTTCCAGTTTTCCAGCAACACTTATTGAAGAGGCTGTCTTTTTCCCATTGTATATTCTTGCCACCTTTATCAAAAATAAGGTGACCATATGTGCATGGGTTTACCTCTGGGCTTTCTATCCTGTTTCAGTGATCTATATTTCTATTTTTGTGCCAGCACCATGCTGTTTTGATTACTGTAGCTTTGTGGTATAGTCTGAAGTCAGGGATCCTGATTCCTCCAGCTCCATTTTTCTTTCTCAAGTTTGAGGAGAAATTCTTTTGCCACAATGCAATATGTTGTGTCAAAAAGAAAAGAGAGAGAAAACCTAAGCCAATATTAATGAGATGTGCAAGAGAGTAAGTAATATGTTTTGCAGATAAATGCTGGTCCTCTGAGAGCTCCTAAAATAATGATTTCTGACCTAGGGCATGTTAATTCTGAGTTATATAGAAAAGAATAAGACGCGTTTTCAATAATAAAAAGGACCCACTCGGGCATGCTTATACCTAGAATATCCAGCAATTACTGTCTCATTAGTGCTAGGGTGATTTACATTATTTTTACATAAGATAACAAAACTTCTGTGTTATGTAGGAGAAAGTTAATTAAGTTTTAATAGTATGCAGTATCACATAACTTCATTCTTCCTGAATGCAGATAGAGGGCTACATTTACCGAGCGTAATTTAGACTGAACAGGAAAAGACAATGTATGATGCTATTGAGATAGCATTCATATCTGTTCTCCTTTATGAGCAGAAGTCAAGTATATTTTTACTGGGGCTAAGAACCACACATTCTTCAAAATCAGATGGTTTTGTTTCCAGAAATACTGGATTCATATACCAGTACTTTTACCTGAAAGTAATCACTAGGAGTACTTTTCTAATTGAGCTTCTGCATCTATTCAAATGATGAGCACATTACAGAGAACAAAAAGGAATAAGCCCTGCCTCCCTCATTCTCATGGTGCTTTTGTGGTAGTAGTGAGTGAGATAGATCTCTGCAACCCCCACAAAAAAGAAAGAGAAGAAGAAGAAGAAGAAGAAGAAGAAGAAGAAGAAGAAGAAGAAGAAGAAGAAGAAGAAGAAGAAGAGGAAGAGGAAGAAGAAGGAGGAGGAGGAGGAGGAAGAAGAGGAGGAAGAGGAGAAGGGGAGGAGGAGAAAAAGAAAGAAAGAAAAGAAAAGAAAAGAAAGAAGGAAGGAAGGAAAGAAAGAATGAAGGAAGAAAAAAAAGAAAGAAGAAAAAGAAAGAAAGAAGGAGAGAAAGAAAGAAAGAAAGAAAGAAAGAAAGAAAGAAAAGTAAGCAAACAGATTGATAAATGTCATGAAGGAAAGAAATCAGAGTTTTGAGGTTCAGAATAATGGGTGGCAGGGGGACAGCTACTGTTAATAAGGAGGTCAGGCAAAGTTCCTGTGAAGCAGTGACATTTAAGAGGGATGTGAAAGCTTATATGTTAGAGACAGGATGTTGGCATAAGAAGGAGGAGAAATTTGGAGTTTGAATCCTGCACTTTCCATTTAATTACTTATTAAGTAGATAATAATAATATAATGTCAAGCCTCTACTTTATATGTTAATGTGTTATGTGCTGGAAGTTACCTCAGAGAACAAAACACACATGATCCCTCATTTGTCTCTTCATTCTAGTAGAGAAGACATTTGTTGACCAAGTAGTCTCCATTGTGATGTACATAATTGTAAAGTCAATTATATAGTGTTTACTGGAAAATAAAGTATATTATATTAAGTGTGGAATAAAGATCCCAGAGAGGTTTAACTGGTCTTTTGTGAACCACAGCCTATTAAGAAGAAGTTACAGAAAAAAAAGGAAAGATATATAATTATGCTGGACCTCTGAGAGTGCTCTTTTTTCATAGACTAGAATTGTGCTTAAGTAACTTGAAGGAAAAGAGTTCCTGAATCCTCTTGTCCTCTTGTCCCTTGCTCTCTAATCCTCTATTCTCTACATCTTATACTGATGTGTGTATGTTGGGGGGCTATGCTGGGAAGAAACACTTTGCCTTACTTCTGTTGCAAACAAGTAGGAAGAGCATTGCATCTTGTCACCAATCCAGGTATGTATAAAAGAGAAAGTCTGAAGGAGACTACAAGACATCCCACGTGTACTATAAACTTAACTGATTGACTTGTTTGTCAGCATGAAAGCACTATCTGAGATGCTGGAGTTGAATGAAATGTTTTTGATTTTGATCTTTCCTTAATAAACAGGTGAGTAGAAAAGTACATTAAAAGATGCTCAACTGATTGGAGACAAAATGGCAGAGTAGAAGGACCTTGAGCTCACCTCCTCTCATGAGCACAACAAAATCACAACTAACTGCTGAACAAACATTTATAAAAAGACTGAAACCTAACAAAAAATATTCTACATTCACAGACATAAAGAAGAAACCAAAACAAAATGGTAGGAGGAGCACACTAGTGATATAATCAAATCCCACAACACACGGGTGGGTGATCCACAAACTGGAGAATAATTATATTGCAGAAATTCTCCCATAGGTGTGAGAGCTCTGAGCTACATGTCAGGCTACCCAGTCTAGGGGTCCAGCATTGAGAGGAGGAGCCTCCAGAACATTTGGCTTTGAAGGCCAGCACAGCTTGATTGCAGGAGCTCCACAGGACTGGAGGAAACAGAGACTCCACTATTGTGGATGCATACAAGTCTCCCATGACCAGGTCCCAGGGCAAAGGCATTGACTTCATAGGAGCCGAGGCCAGACTTTCCTGCTTGTACTGGAGGGTCTCCTGGGGAGATGGGGGGCAGCTGTGGCTAACCCTGGGGATGTGGACAATGGTGGCAGAGATACTGGGGAGTGTTCATCTGTGTGAACTCTCCTAGAGGCATACATCTTGCTTGGATCACTAGCACCAACACCTGGCCACAGCCAATAGTCTGTAGGCTCCAGTGCTGGGACATCTCAGACTAAACCACTGACAGGGTGGGAACACAGCCCCACCCATTAGCAGAGAGGTTGCCTAAAGTCTTCCGAAGCCCACAACCACCTCTAGACATGCCCCTTGACACAGCCTTGCTCCTCAGAGGCCCAAGACCCAGCTCTACCCACCAGTGGGCAGACAATGACCCCTCCCACCAGGAAGCCTGCACAAGCTTCTAGACAAGCCTCATCCATTAGGAGAAGACACCAGAAACAAGAAAAATATGATCCTGAAGCCTGTAGAACTGAATCTGCAAACACAGGTCAGAATCTACTCTGGGACCAGCAGGTCCCTGACCCTAGGGTGATGAGAGGAGAGTGTACTGCAGGGACACATAGGACATCCCCTAAAGAGCATCACTTCTCCAAGGTTGAGAAATAACTAACCTACCACTTGCATAAAAATACAAATAGAAATTTAAACAGAATGAGATAGTACAGGAATATGTTCCAGATAAAGGAACAAGATAAAACCCCAGAAGAACAGTTAAGTGAAGTGGAGATAGGCAATCTACCTGAGAAAGAGTTCAAAGTAATGATCATAAAGATGATCCAAGAACTCGTGAAATAATGGATGCACAGAGCAAGAAGTGATAAGTTTTAACAAAGAGTTATAAAATATAAAGAATAACTGAAGAGAGTTGAAGAATACAATAACTGAAATGAAAAATACACTAGAAAGAATCAATAGCAGAATAAATGAGACAGAGAACAGATCAGTGAGCTGGAAGACAGAATGGTGGAAATCACTGCCATGGAACAGAATAAAGAAAAGATAATGAAAAGATATGAGGACAGTTTAAGAGACTTCAGGGACAACATCAAGTGCACTAACATTCACATTATAGGGGCCCAGAAGGAGAGGAGAGAAAGGACCAGAGAAAATATTGAAGTGACAACACCTGAAAACTTCCCTATCATGGGAAAGGAAACAGATGTCCAAGTCCAGGAAATGCAGAGAGTTCCATAACAGTACTAATGCAAGGAGGAACATGCCAAGACACATAGTAATCAAATTGACAGAAATTAAAAATAAAGAGAAAATATTAAAAGCAATGAGGGAAAAGCAACAAATAATGTACAAAGGAATCTCATAAGGCTATCAACTGATTGTTCAGCAGAAACGCTGAAAGGGAAAAACCTACAACTGAGAATAATCTACCCAGGAAGGCTCTCATTCAGATGTGACAGAGAAATCAAAAGTTTTACAGATGAGCAAAAGCTAAAAGAATTCAGTACCACTAAACTAGCTTTACAAAAATGCTAAAGGAGCTTCTCTAGGCAGAAAAGAAAAGGCCACAGATAGAAACAAGAAAATTATAAAAATTGAAAAACTCACTGGTAAAGGTAAACATACAGTAAAGGTAGGAAATCATCCACACACAAATATGATACCAAAACCAGTAATATGAGAGGAGGAGAGTACAAATGCAGAATATTTAAAATGCATTTGAAATTAAGAGATCAGCAACTTAAAGCAATACATATAGACTGCTATACCAAAAACCTCATGGTAACCACACCAAAAATCTACAATAAATCTATAATAAATAAATCTACAATAAATCTACACACACAAAAAAAGAAAAAGCAATGCAAACAAAACACTAAAGATAGTCATCAAATCACAAGAGAAGAGACCAATAGAGGAAAGGAAGAAAGAAGACCTACAAGAACAAATCCAAAACAATTAACAAAATGACAATAAGAACATACATATTAATAATTACTTTAAATGTAAACAGATTAAATGGTCCAACCAAAAGAGATATACTGCCTAAATGGATACGAAAAGAAGTCCCATATATATGCTGTCTAGAAGAGACCCACTTCAGAACTAGAGGCACATACAGACTGAAAGTGAGGGGATGAAAGAAGGTATTTCATGTAAATGGAAATGAAAGGAAACCAGAATAGCAATACTTATATCAGACAAAGTAGACTTTAATATAAAGGCTGCTATAAGAGACAAAGAAAGACACTATATAATGATCAAGGGATCAATCCTAGAAGAGGATATAACAATTGTAAATATATATGCACCCAGTATAGGAGCACCTCAATACATAAGGTAATTGGTAACAGACATATAAGAAGAAATTGACAGTAACACAATAATAGTGGGAGACTAACACCCCACTAACATCAGTGGAAAGATCATCCAAGGAGAAAATCAGTAAGGATACAGAGGCCTTAAATGACACATTAGACCAGATAAACTTAACTGATATTTTTAGAGCATTCCATCTGAAAGCAGCAGAATACACCTTTTCAAGTGTACATGGAATATTCTCCCAGATAGATCAAATGCTTGAACACAAAGTAAGCCTTGGTAAATGTAATAAAAAGAAAATCATATCAAGCACCTTTTCTGATCACAATTAGAAATCCACTACAAAAAAACCTGCAAAAAACACAAACATGTGGAGGCTAAACAGTATGAGACTAAATAACCAGTGGATTACTTAAGGACTCAAATAGGAAATTAAAAAATCCCTATAGAGAAATAAAATAAAAACATGATGATCTGAAACCTTTGGGACGTAGTAAAAGCAGTTTTAAGAGGGAAGTTTACAGCAATACAAGCTTACCTCAGGCAACAAGAAAATTCAAATAAACACACCAACCTTACACCTAAAGCAATTAGAGAATGAAGAACAAGAAAAATCTCAAACAACTTACCCATACACTTAAAGCAACTAGAGATAGAAGAAAAACAAACCTACAACTTAGTAGAAGGAAAGAAATTGTAAAGATCAAAGCATAAATAAATAAAATAGAGACTAAGAAAATGATAGAAAATCAATGAAACTAAAAGATGGTTCTTTGAAAAGACCAAAGAAAAAAAATAAAATAAAATAAACAAAGTTGACAAAACTTTAGCCAGACTCATCAAGAAAAAAAGGGAGAAGGCCTAAATTGATAAAATTAGAAATAAAAAAGAAGTTACAACCAATATCACAGAAATACAAAGGACCATAAGACACTACTACAAGCAACCATATGCCAATAAAGTGGACAACCTAGAAGAAATGTTCAAATTCTCAGAACATGTTCAAATTCTCAGAACATTCTCAGAAATGTTCAAAATCTCCCAAGACTGAGCCAGGAAGAAATAGAAAATATGAACAGACCAATTGCAAGTAATGAAATTGAATCTGTGATTGAAAACTCTCAACAAATAAAAGTCCAAGACCAGATGGCTTCACAGGTGAATTCTATCAACCTGTGGAGTAGAGTTAACACCTATCCTTCTGAAACTATTCCAAAAATTTACAGAGGAAGAAACACTTCCAAACTCATTCTATGAGGCCACTAGACCCTGATACCAAAACCAGACAAAGATACCACACAAAAAAAGAAAACTACAGCCCAATATCACTGATGAACATAGACCAAAATATCCTCAACAAAATACTAGCAAACCAACTCCAACAATACATTAAAAGGTTCATACAGCAAAATCAAGAGGGATTTATCGCAGGGATGCAAGTATTTTTCAATGTGCAGAAATCAATCAATGTGATACACCACGTTAACAATTTGAAGAATAAACAACATATGATTATCTCAATAGGTGTAGAAAAAGCTTTTGACAAAATTCAACACACATTTATGATAAAAAAAATCTCCAGAAAGTGGACATAGAGAGAACATACATCAAAATAATAAAGGTCATAGAGGACAAACCCAAGATCAGGAACAAGACAAGGATGTCCAGTCTCACTAGTTTTATTCAACATAGATTTGGAAGTCCTAGCCATGGCAATCAGAGAAGAAAAAGAAATAAAAAGAATCCAAATTGGTAAAAGAAGTAAAATTGTCACTGTTTGCAGATGACATGATACTATACATAGAAAATCCTAAAGATGTTATGAGAAAACTACTAGAGCTCATCAGTGAATTTGGTAATGTTGCCAGATACAAAATTAATACAAAGAAATCTCTTGCATTTCTATACACTAACAATGAAAACTCAGAAAAAGAAATTCAAGAAACAATCCCATTTACCACTGCATCAAAAAGAATAAAATACCTAGGAATAAACCTACGTAAGGAGGCAAAAACCTGTACTCTGAAAACTATAGGACACTGATGAAAGAAATAGAAGATGACACAAAAGGATGGACAGGTATAATGTGTTCTTGGATTGGAAGAATCAATATTGTCAAAATGACTCTACTACCCAAGGTAATCTACAGATTCAATGCAATCCCTACCAAATTACCAATGGCATTTTTCTCAGAACCAGAGCAAAAAAAAATTAAATTTGTATGGAAATACAAAAGACCCCAAATAGCCAAAGCAATCTTGAGAAAGAAAAACAGAGCTGGAAGAAAGGCTCCCTGACTTCAAAAAAGTATGGTATGGGCTCAAAAACAAAACTATAGATCAATGAACCAGGATAGAAAGCCCAGAAATAAACCCATGCACCTATGGTTAATTAATCTATGACAAAGGAGGCAAGAATATGTGATGGAGAAAAGACAGTCTCACCAATAAGTGGTTCTGGGAAAACTGGACAGCTACATGTAAAAGAATGAAATTAGAACAATCACTTGTGCCATACACAAAAATAAACTCAAAATAGATTAAAGACCTAAATGTAAGCCTGGATACTATAAAAGTCTTACAGAAAAATAGGCAGAACATTCTTTGACATAAATCGCAGCAAGATCTTTTATGATTCACCTCCTAGAGTAATGAAAATAAAAGCAGAGGTAAAAAATGGGACTTAACTAAACTTAAAAGCTTTTGCACAACAAAGGAAACCATAAACAAAATGAAAAGACAACACTCCAAATACTCGAAAATACTTGCAAATGATGCAACCGACAAGGGATTAATCTCCAAAATATACAAACAGCTCATGCAGCTCAATATCAAAAAGAGAAAAAAAAAGAACAACCCAATCAAAAAACAAACAGAAGATCTAAATAGACATTTCTCCAATGAGACATACAGATGGTCAACAAGCACATGAAAAAATAAGCAACATTGCTAATTATTAGAGAACTGCTAATCAAAACTACCATTAGGTATCAGTCACACCAGTCAGAATGGACATCATCAAAAAATCTACAAAAAATAAACTTTGGAGAGGATGTGGAGAAAAAGGAACCCTCCTACACTGTTGGTGGGAATGTAAATTGGCACGGCTACTAGGGAGAACTGTGTGGAGGTTCCTTAAAAAACTAAAAATAGAGTTATCATATGATCCTGCAATCCCACTCCTGGGCATATAACAAGAGAAAACTATAATTTGAAAAGATACATGCACCCCAATGTTCATTGAAGCACTATTTACAATAGCCAAGACATGAAGCAACCTATATGTCCATCGAGAGATGAATGGATAAAGAAGATGTGGTATATATATACAAAAGAATATTGCTCAACCATAAAAATGAATGAAATAATGCCATTTGCAGCAACGTGGATAGACATAGAGATTATCGTACTAAGTGAAGTGAGCCAGACAAAGACAAAAATCATATGATGTCGCTTATATGCACAATCTAAAAAAAAAAAAGATATAAATGAACTTATTTACAAAACAGAAATAGAACCACAGATATAGAAAACAAATTTATGGCTACCAAAGTGGTAAGGGGGTGAGGAATAAATTGGGTTTTGGGGATTAACATATACAAACTACTATATATAAAATAGATAACCAACAAGGACCTATTGTATGGCACAGGGAACTACACTAAATATTTTGTAACAACCTATAGGGGAAAAGAATCTGAAAAAGAATATATATATATATATATATATATATATATATATAACTTTACACCTGAAACTAACATAATATTGTAAATCAACTACATTTCAATAAGAAAATAAAAAAAATTTTTTTTAAATTTTATTAAATATTATTCTGTTACTCAGACTTAATCATGTTGATTGAAAGTCAGGTTTACTAATTCTCTTTTCTGCTATTTAAAATCTGCTGTTGAACTCATCTAGTAACTATTTCATTAGTTATTGTACTTTTCAACTCCAAGATTTCTATTTGATTTTTCTGGTTTTATTTCTCTATGACTATTTCTATCTCTCCATGGATGTGCTCTATGTAGTAATACATCATTTTTATCCTTTAAATATGGTTTTCCTAGTTATTTAAACATATTTATAGCTAACTGAAATTATTTGTCTAATAAGTCCAATGTTTTGGCTTCTTCAGTGACAGTTTCTATTGACTATGCATGTGTCATACCTTCTTGTTTCTTTGTGTCTCAAAATTTTTGTTGAAACTTAGACACTTTAAATAATACAGTGTGGTAACCCTGGAAATCAAATTGCCTTTGCCCTTCCCCAGAAATTTTTGTTGTAGCTGTTGTTGTTATTGGTATTTTTGTTGCTGCTATTTGTTTGAATTATAGCTTCTTGGACAAATTCCATAAAGTCTGAATTCTTTTTCACAATTGGAAACTGTATTTCTCCTCATTTAGTGGTCATCTAGTGTTTGGATACAGAATGCTTAAATTCCTTGATCCAATAAATCTCCCAGACCCTGTTGAGAGGCTCTGTATATGTGCTGGGCTATATTTTCATTATCCTGGCAAGCAGATTCCAAATCTGCCTTAGATTTTTTTTTTAAACCTTTATTGGAGTATAATTGCTTTACAGTGTTGTGTTAGTTTCTGCTGTATTATAAAGTGAATCAGCTATATGCATACGTATATCCCCATATCCCCTCCTTCTTGCATCTCCCTCCCACACTCCTTATTCCACCCCTCTAGCTGGACACAACACACTGAGCTGATCTCCCTGTGCAATGCAGCTGCTTCCCACTAGCTATCTATTTTACATTTCGTAGTGTATATGTGTCAATGCCACTCTCACTTCATCCCAGCTTACCCTCCCCTTTTCCATGTCCTCAAGTCCACTCTCTACATCTCTGTCTTTATTCCTGTCCTGCCCTTAGGTTTATCAGAACTATTTTTAATTTTTTTTTAGATTCCATATATATGTGTTAGCATATGGTGTTTGTTTTTCTCTTTCTGACTTACTTCACTCTGTATGACAGACTCTAGGTCCATCCATCTAACTACAAATAACTCAATTTCATTTCTTTTTATGGCTGAATCATATTCTATTGCATATATGTGCCACATCTTCTTTATCCATTCATCTGTCGATGGGCCCTTAAGGTGCTTCCATGTCCTGGCTATTGTAAATAGTGCTGCAGTGAACATTGTGGTATGCGACTTTTTCTGAATTTTCTGAACTAGGGTTTTGTCAATGTATATGTCCAGTACTGGGATTGCTGGGTCATATGGTAGTTCTATTTTTAGTTTTTTAAGGAACGTCCATACTGTTCTCCATAGTGGCTGTACCAATTTACATTCCCACCAACAGTTCAAGGGGGTTCCCTTTTCCCCACACCCTCTCCAGCATTTATTGTTTGTAGATTTTTGAAGATGGCCATTCTGACTGGTGTGAGGTGATACCACATTGTAGTTTTGATTTGCATTTCTCTAATGATTAGTGATGTTGAGCATCTTTTCATGTGTTTGTTGGCAATCTGTATATCTTCTTTGCAAAAATATCTATTTAGGTCTTCTGCCCATTTTTGGATTGGGTTTTTTGTTTCCTTGATATTGACCTGCATGAAATCCTTGTATATTTTGGAGATTAATTCTTTGTTAGTTGCTTCATTTGCAAATATTTTCTCCTATTCTGAGGGTTGTCTTTTCATCTTGTTTATGGTTTCCTTTGCTGTGCAAAAGCTTTTAAGTTTCATTAGATCCCATTTGTTTATTTTATTTTTTTATTTCCATTTATGTCATAGAGTTTTCTGCCTATGTTTTCCTCTAATAGTATAGTGTCTGGCCTTACATTTAGGTGTTTAATCCATTTTCATTTTGAGTTCATTTTTGTCTATGGTGTTAGGGAGTATTCTAATTTCATTCTTTTACATGTAGCTGTCTGGTTATCCCAGCAGCGATTATTGAGAAGGCTGTCTTTGCTCCATTGTATTCTCTTGCCTCCTGTATCAAAGATAAGTTGACCATATGTGTGTGGGTTTACCTCTGGGCTTTCTATCCTATTCCATTGGTCTATATTTATGTTTTTGTGCCAGTACCATACACTCTTGATTACTGTAGCTTTGTAGTATAGTCTGACGACAGGGAGCCTGATACCTTCAGCTCCGTTTTTCTTTTTCAAGATTGCTTTGGCTCTTCAGGGTCTTTTGTGTTTCTATACAAATTGTGAAATGTTTTGTTCTAATTCTGTGAAAAATGCCATTGGTAGTTGGATAGGGATTGCATTGAATCTGCAGATTGCTTTGGGTAGTAGAGTCATTTTCACAATGTTGATTCTTCCAATCCAAGAACATGGTATATCTCTCCATCTACTTGTATCATCTTTAATTTCTTTCATCAGTGTCTAATAGTTTTCTCCATACATGTCTTTTGCCTCCTTAGGTAGGTTTATTCCTAGGTATTTTATTCTTTTCCTTTTAATGGTAAATGGCAGTGTTTCCTTAATTTCTCTTTCAGATTTTTCATCATTAGTGTATAGGAATGCAAGAGATTTCTATGCATTAATTTTGCATCCTGCTACTTTACCAAATTCATTGATTAGCTCTAGTAGTTTTCTGGTAGTAGCTTTAGGATTCTATATGCATTGTATCATGTCATGTGCAAACTGTAATAGTTTTACTTCTTCTTTTCCAATTTGTATTCCTTTCATTTCTTTTTGTTTTCTGATTGCCATGACTAGGACTTCCAAGACTATGTTGAATAATATAGTGGTTAGAGTGGACAACCTTGTTTTGTTCCTGATAATAGATGAAATTGTTTCCATTTTTCACCATTGAGAATGATGTTGGCATTCGGTTTGTCATATATGGCCTTTTTTATGTTGAGGTAGGTTCCCTATATGCCTACTTCCTGAAGAGTTTTTATCATAAATGGGTGTTGAATTTTGTCAAATGCTTTTTCTGCATCTACTGAGATGATCATATGGTTTTTATCCTTCAATTTGTTAATATTGTGTATCACATTGATTGATTTGTGTATATTGAAGAATCCTTGCAGTTCTGGGATAATCACACTTGATCATGGTGTATGATCCGTTCAATGTGCTGTTGGATTCTGCTTGCTAGTATTTTGTTGATAAATTTTGCATCTATGTTCATCTGAGATATTGGCTTATAATTTTCTTATTTTGTGATATCTTTGTCTGGTTTTGGTATCACGATGATGGCGACCTCACAGAATGAATTTGAGAGGGTTCCTCCCTCTGCTATATTTTGGAACAGTTTCAGAAGAATAGGTGTTAGCTCTTCTCTAAATGTTTGACAGAAGTCGCCTGTGAAGCCATCTGGTCCTGGGCTTTTGTTTTTTGGAAGATTTTTAATCACAGTTTCAGTTTCAGTGCTTGTAATTGGTCTGTTTATATTATCTATTTCTTCCTGGTTCAGTCTTGGAAGGTTGTGCTTTTCTAAGAATTTGTCCATTTCTTCCGGGTTGCCCATTTTTTGGGCATATGGTTACTTGTAGTAATCTCTCATGATCCTTTGTATTTTTGCAGTGTCAGTGGTTACTTCTCCTTTTTCATTTCTAATTCTATTGATTTGAGTCTTCTCCCTTTTTTTCTTGATGAGTCTGACTAATGGTTTATCAATTTTGTTTATCTTCTCAAAGAACTACCTCTTAGTTTCCTTGATCTTTGCTATTGTTTCCTTCATTTCTTTTTCATTTATTTCTGGTCTGATCTTTATAATTTTTTTCCTTCTGCTAACTTTGGGGATTTTTTGTTCTTCTTTCTCTAATTGCTTTAGGGGTAAAATTAGGTTGTTTATTTGAGATGTTTTCTTATTTCTTGAGGCAAGATTGTATTGCTATAAACTTCCCTCTTAGAACTGATTTTGCATCCCATAGGTTTTGGGTTGTAGTGTTTTCCTTGTCATTTGTTTCTAAGTATTTTTTGATTTTCTCTTTGATTTCTTCAGTTATCTATTGGTTATTTGTAGTGTATAGTTTAGCCTCCATGTATTTGTACTTTTTACAGTTTTTTATTTCCTGTAATTGATATGTAGTCTCATAGTGTTGCGTTTGGAAAACATACTTGGTATGATTTCAATTTTCTTAAATTTACCAAGGCTTGATTTGTGACCCAAGATATGGTCTATCCTGGAGAATGTTCCGTGAGCTCTTGAGAAGAAAGTGTACTCTGTTGTTTTTGGGTGGAATGTCCCATAAATATCAATCAAGTTGACATTGTTTAATGTGTCATTTAAAGCTTGTGTTTCCTTATTTACTTTCATTTTGGATGATCTGTCCATTGGTGAAAGTGGGGTGTTAAAGTCCCCTACATTTATTTGGTTAATGTAGATTTCCCCTTTTATGGATGTTAGCATTTGTCTTATATATTGAGGTACTCCTATGTTGGGTGCATAAATATTTACAGTTGTTATATCTTATCCTTGGATTGATCCCTTCATCATTATGTAGTGTCTTTCTTTGTCTCTTGTAATAGTCTTTATTTTAATGTCTATTTTGTCTGATATGACAATTGCTACTCCAGCTTTCTTTTGATTTCCATTTGCATGGAATATCTTTTTCCATCCCCTCACTTTCAGTCTGTATGTGTTCCCAGGTCTGAAGTGAGTCTCTTGTAGACAGCATAGGTATGGGTCTTGTTTTTGTATCCATTCTGCCAGTGTATTTCTTTTGGTTGGAGCATTTAATCCATTTACATTTAAGGTAATTATCGATATATATGTTCATATTACCATTTTCTTAATTGTTTTGGGTTTGTTTTTGTAGGTCTTTTCCTTCTCTTATGTTTCCTGCTTAGAAAATTTCCTTCAGCATTTGTTGTAAAGCTTGTTTGGTGGTGCTGAATTCTCTTAGCTTTTGCTTGTCTGTAAAGTTTATAATTTCTCCATCGAATCTGAATTGAGAACCTTGCTGGGTAGAGTAATCTTGGTTGTAGGTTTTTCCCTTTCATCACTTTAAATATGTCCTGCCACTCCCTTCTGGCTTGCAGAGTTTCTGTTGAAAAGTCAGGTGTTAACCTTATGGGGATTTCCTTGTATTTTATTTGTTGCTTTTCCCTTGCTGCTTTTAATTTTTTTTTTTGTATTTAATTTTTGATAGTTTGATTAATATGTGCCTTAGCATGTTTCTCTTTGCGTTTATCCTGTGTGGTACTCTCTGTTCTTCCTGAACTTTAATGACTCTATCCTTTCCCATGTTAGGGTAGTTTTTGACTATAATCTCTTCAAATATTTTCTCAGACCCTTTCTTTTTCTCTTATTTTTCTGCCACCCCTATAATTCGAATGTTGGTGTGTTTAATGTTGTCCCAGAGGTCTCTGAGACTGTCCTCAATTCTTTTCATTCTTTTTTCTTTATTCTGCTCTGTGGTAGTTATTTCCACTATTTTATCTTCCAGGTCATTTATCCGTTCTTCTGCCTCATTTATTCTGTTATTGATTCCTTCTAGAGTATTTTTAATTTCAGTAATTGTGTTGTTCATCATTTGTTTTCTCTTTGGTTCTTCTAGATCTTTGTTAAATATTTGTTTTATTTTCTCCATTCTGTTTCTGAGATTTTGGATCATCTTTACTATTATAACTGAATTCTTTTTCAGGTAGGTTGCCTATTTCATCTTCATTTATTTGGTCTTGTAGGTTTTTACCTTACTCCTTCGTGTGTAACATATTTTTTTGTCATTTCATGTTTTCTTTGATGGTCATGCTGTATTCCTGTCTTACTGGTTGTTTGGCCAGAGACATACAATACTGGAGTTTTCAGGCAGTTGCATAGAGTTGCGTGTTGTTGCTGACATGAGGACCTCCAGGAGGACTCACTCTGATTGATATTCCCTGGAGTCTGAGGTTCTCAGTACAGCGGTTTGGACTTGGATCTCCCACCACAGGAGCTCAGGCCTGACCTCTGGCCTGGGAACTAAGATCCTGTAAGCTTTGTGGCACAGTAAAAAAAAAAAGAAAAAAGAAAAAAGAAAGAAAGAAAGAAAAAAAGGAACAGTACAATATCAAAGAATAAAAAACAGAATAGAATTAGAAATATAAAAATTATATTAAGAAAATAGAACTATAATTGAAATAACTGCAACAACGTAAAATAAAACCATAATAGAAAAAAGGAAAGAATAAAGGGGGTGGGGGGAACAAGCCAAAAGGAGAAAACAATAACAAACTATAAAGAATAAAATAAAATTAGAAAAATAAAAGATTTATTAGGAAAAGTGAAAATATAAAAGAATAAACAACAATGAATCAACAAGATAAACAGAACCCCAATCTAAGAGAGGAAAAAAGAAAAAAAGAAAAAAGCCTTGGCTATGGAGGTGGAGTTTAGGTGGGGGTGGATCTTAGGCAGGTGTAGGCTTTAGGGTGGGGTGGGACCTAGGTGGGTGAGTGGATGACATTTGAGTGTGGGGCTGGGCCTAGGCAGGGCAATGTTCAAGTGTGGGGCGGGACCTCTGTGTAGGACCTCCATGGAAGGGGAGAGGCAGTACATCGAAAGGAGGGCCTCTGGAGTGTGGAGTTCTGGAGTTTAGAGGTAGGACCCTGAGTGAGGGTGTGTTTGTGGGGTTTAGGCCCAGCACATTCGTGTGGGTCTCCGAGTGTAGGGGAAGGGCCCTGGGTGGGGGTGTAAGAGCGGGGCTTGAGTTCTGCTTGGCAGGAGGGAGGCTATGAGGGCAGAGGATTAGGCCCAGGAGCCCAACAGGCTTCCCAGTGCTTAAGTGGACAGGGAAAGCACTAGCCTTGTTCCCTTCTGTTCCTTTGTGTCCCTCTCCCACCATCTCCCTCAGGGTCTCCCCCATCACCTCTAGACCCCTAAGCGTGGGTGGGTCCTGCTGGGTGTAGGAACTCCTTCCTTTCCTCAGCCACCACTCACGGGTGCTGGTCCCAGAGGTCCGGCCTTTACTTTTTCTCCCCCTTCCCTCCTTCCACTCCCTCAGGACCCACACAGCTGGATGAGGCCTAGCTGGGCAGAGGATCAGGCCTGGGATCTCAGCAGGTTCCCAGGGGCCCAAGTGGGCATGGGAAACCTGGCCATGCTCCCTTTTGATCCTCTGCCCTCCCAATGGTTCCCCAATTTCCCCCTTTTCCCCTCCCCCAGAAGCCCCTCAGAAGCGCCAGTCCTGTCCTGCCTCCACTTCTCCTCCCTATTCACTCCCCTGATGCCCCACATCCTACCTGGTCACTGAGGGTTCCTCCCAACCACTTAGGTGACTGTGGTCTCCCTCCAGTGCCTGGTAGGTGTCCTAGTGGTGAGGAGACGTGAATTCTGTGTCCTCCTAGTATGCCATCTTGACTCCACCTCTGCCTTAGTTTTTACTTTCTGCTTGCACAGAACCTCAAGGTCCATGAGAGATGAAAGATTACTCATCCTGTATCTTCCCTAGGCATACTTATAGCCCTGCAAATACACACAGATTTCTATACTCCCACAAGTTGGTCAGAACTTTTTAAAGCACCTGGACATCTAATTTCTCAGTTTTCCCCTTTACATTTTTTGGGTAACCATTTATTAGCCCCCACAGTATCACTGCCTTGGGCAGCTGAAATGTTAAGCTGTTACTGCTGATTATTTTCAGCAAATGCATTGGGACTACTGCACAGAGCAAATTCTGAGTCTGGATAAATAAAAAAATATATATCTGAGAATGGACCTTTCTCAGGGAACTGCCAGAAAAGCCAAATATTGGAGACGGGGTTTGGCAGGAATTCCCAACCTGTTGTGCCCTCTCCAGGTTTGCTCAGCTTCTGATTTTACAGCTGCTATGGTTGCAAAACTGTTGAATTTCAATTATAACAAAGCCGGGAGAAGAAGTTGAGAATACTACAAGTTAAAACACCACCAAGTTCATTGTTCTTAGTGAGATTCCGCTTTTTTCTTGTATAAATAGTCTCCAAATTATTGAAAGACATTGGTTTACTTCCAGAGTTCTGAAAAAGTTTAGTTTGCTACTTGTTACCAGTATTGTTATTACTTTTTTGGAGTAGATTTTTGGAGGTTCTTACTTCATCATTATGGAATTGCTCCCCTAAATGAAATATAAAATCAGAAAAAGATTAAGGAAAAAGTCAAAATATATCCTTTCAGAAAAAAAAAATGTATCAACAGATGTAGGATAGAAGAAAACTTCCTCAACCCTATAAATGGCATCTACAAAAAAACCCAAAGCTAATATCTTACTTAATTGTGAGTAATGCATTCCCCATAAGATCAGAGACAAATATTTCTAACTCTCACCATTTTCATTAATCACGTTAATGGACTTTCTAGCCAGGGAAATTAATCAGCTAAAAGAAACAAGAGACACCAAATTTAGAAATGATGTAGTAAAGATACCTCTATTCACAAATTACATTATTTTGTATATAGAAAATCTTAAGGAATCCACTCAAGAGCTATTAGAATAAATAAGTTTAGAAAAATTGCAGTATATGATATCAATCTATAAAAATTAATTGTATTTCTATACCTCAGCAATTAAATTCCAATTGCTCTGCAATTGAACTGCAATTAAGAAAAGAATTATAGGGGGATGAGTCAAGATGGCAGAATAGGAGGATGTGGAATTTGCCTCTCCTCACAAGTACATCAAGAATACATCCACAAATGGAACAATTCTCACAGAACTCTTGCTGAACACTAACAGAAGACCTCAGACGTCTAAAAGGACAAGAAAAATCCCCACACAATCTGGTAGGATGAAAGAAAGAAAAAAAGAAAAGAGGAAATGGGAAGGGACCAGCACCCCTGGTGGAGAGCCAAAGGTGAGGAGAAGTTCCTGCACACAGAGAAAGCCCCTCACTTCCCAGTGGAGGAAATCAGCTGGGACCCAGAAGGAGTTTCAGGGGCTCAGAGGGGAATGCAGCAACTGGTCTGTGTAAGGCAGGACAGAGTGAGATCTGTGTGCATGGTCCATGCTGCAGCCTGTACACCCCAGGCTGAGTTGTGTGTCTCCTTGTGTGGAGGGGTCTGGGTGCTGGAAAGTGGGGTTTGGAGAACAGACCCAGGGAGGGGACAGCTGTTAGCTGTGAAAAGGCAGCCTGAAGTGATGGGAGTAAGGAGCTCCACAACTGGGAAAGTGCAGAAAAAACCAGGGCCACCATAGAATCAAGGCAGCATTGTTGAGTGGAACACAAGGGGTGGGGTTGCCATTGCAGTCCCCTTCCACACCCTCTGGCCCCTGTACCTGTGGGCACTGGGAGGGGTCCCCATCTGAGCAGGTTCCACCCCCATCAAAGCCTCCTTGGGAATCAGCCCGGCATTCCAGCCCAAGACAGGAATCTGCCAATGTAAGCAAGGACTGAGTGCTAAAACATGTGGTTAGGAGAGTAGGCCCAGGACAGTTGAGGACAGAGAGGACAGTTGTGGGCTGCATGGAGATGGCCTGAAGGGAAGGGAGTGAGGAGCTCAGGTTCATGGAGACACCTGAGGGGATGGGAGTGAGGAGCTCCACAGCTGGAAATGCTCCTGGAGGAAGCAGGGTCTGCCTTGGAAATGAGGTGCCATTGTTGAGTGGCCTGCAAGGGGTGTTGTCACCATCATGAACTCTCTCCCCACATGCCAAGCCCTGCCTCCACAGGCATTGGGAGGGACTCCCACCCGAGCGAGTGAGCTCTAGTCTGTTGCAACTTCCTGACAGTCTCTGCTGCCACAGGTACTGGAGGGGGACCACATCAGAGCGAATGCACATCCCCAAGTTGTGTCCACCTTATCACTCCCCATCCTGAGTGAGCAAGTGTGCCCCATCAGCCTCTGCTTTTGCCCCTTCTTGCCTGGGCAGGGAACAGATGCCTGAGGGTGGTCCATACACAGAGGGGGGCCAAAACCAAAGCTAAGCCCCAGGGGCTGTGTGACTAAGGGAGAGAAACAGAAATCTCTCCCTGCAGCTTCACAATCCATGGATTAAATCCCCATGATTGGCTTGTTAAACCCTGCAACTGTGAAATATCTGAATGGACAATGAGATCTCCCACAACTGAGACTGGTCTAGCTTTAGCAGCTGTGGACGTTGGAGGCAAGTACACACAGAAGTTGGACCAGGTCAGAGTCAGAGCTGCCCCTCAATGCCCACAGCAGATCCAGAGACCTACCTAGAAGTATGGGAGGGTCTCCTAGAGAGGCGAAGGCTGTCTGTGGCTCACGGTAAGGACAAGGACACTAACAGCAGAGACCTAGGGGGGAAAAATATTTTGTTTTATTCTGTTGTTGTTGTTTTATTTTTTGAACTATTTTAAAATTAATTTTAATATATTTTTTAATTTGTCTATTTTTATTTTACTTTTTTGTCATTTTGTGTTTTTTTGACTTTGTTTTGTTTTGATCTCTTTTTTTCTTCTTCTCTTTTTCTTTATCTGATCATTTTTGTTCATTTTATGTTTTCTTTGCTTTTTTAGTTTACTTACTGTTTTTGTTTTTGTTTTAGTTTTGTTAGTTTTGTTTTTAATGCTTATTGTCATTTGGGGGTACTTTGGTTTTCTTCTTTTTGTTTTCTTTGTTTTTGTTTGGTTTTGTTTTTATCATCTGTCTTGGGTTTTGTTTGTTTATTTTCCTTTATTTGGTGTTGCTGTTGTTTGTTTTTGCTATTGTTATTTGTCTTGGATTTTATTTATTTGTTTTCTTTTCTCTATTTTTTTTTTCATGCTGTGCAGATTACAAGGTCTTGGTTCCATGGTCAGGGGTCAGGTCTGAGTCCCTGGGGTAGGAGCACCAGGTCCAGGACACTGGACTGCCAGAGAATTCCTGGCCCCAGAGAATATTAATTAGAATGAGATCACCCATGAGCAATCCCATAGGTCCGCATCTCGACACCAAGACCTGACTCCACCCAAATGTCTGCAGATTCCAGTACTGCCTCTGGCTAAAAAACCAGCAAGACAGGAACACAGCCTCACCCATCAGCAGACAGGCTGCCTAAATTCATACTAAGCTCATAGACACCCCAAAAAACACCACCTAATGCGGTCCTGCCCATCAGAGGAACAAGACTGAGCTCCACCTACAGAGCACAGGCACAAGTCAACCCCACCAGGAAGCTTACACAAACCACTGGACCAACCTTACCCAGCAGGGAGCAGACTCCAGAAGCAAGAGGAACTATGACACTGAAGCCTGTGGAAAGGAGACCACAAACACAGTAAATTAGACAACATGAGATAACAGAAAATTATGTTGCAGGTGAAAGAGCAAGGTAAAAACCCAACAAGACCAAATAAATGAAGAGGAAATAGGCAATCTACCTGGAAAAGAATTCAGAGTAATGATAGTAAAGATGATCCAAGATCTCAGAAACAGAATGGAGGCACTGATTGAGAAGATATAAGAAATGTTTAACAAAGACTTGGAAGAACTAAAGAACAAAGAAACAGTGATGATCAACACAATAACTGAAATGAAAAATACAGTAGAAGGAATCAATAGCAGAATAACTGAGGCAGAAGAACTGAGTAGTGATCTGGAAGATGGAACAGAGGAAATAACTGTCATGGAGCAGAATAAAGAAAAAAGAATGTAAAGAAATGAGGACAGTCTCAGAGACCTCTGGGACAACATTAAACAAACCAACATTCAAGTTATAGGGCTCCCAGAAGAAAAAGAGAAAGAGAAAGGGCCTGAGAAAATATTTGAAGTTATTATAGTTGAAAACTTCCTTAACATGGGAAAGGAGTCACCCAAGCCCATGAAGAACATAGAGTCACATACAGTATAAACCCAAGGAGAAACACACCAAGACACATATTAATCAAATTATCAAAAATTAAATACAAAGAAAAATATTATAAGCAGCAAGGGAAAGCAACAAATAGCATACAAGCAAATCCCCATAAGGTTAACAGCTGATCTTTCAGCAGAAACTCTGCAAGCTAGAGGGCATGGCAGGACATACTTAAAGTGATGAAAGGGAAAAACCTACAACCAAGATTACTCTACCCAGCAAGGATCTCCTTCAGATTCGACAGAGAAATCAAAAGCTTTACAGACAAGCAAAAGCTAAGAGAATTCAGCACCACCAAACCAGCTTTACAACAAATGCTAAAGGAACTGATCTAAACAGGAAACACAAGAGAAGAAAAAGTCCTCCAAAACAAACACAAAAGAATAAATAAAATGGCAACAGGAACAAACATTTCAATAATTACCTTAAATGTAAGTGGATTAAATGTTCCAACCAAAAAACATATACTGGATGAATGGATACAAAAACAAGACCTGTAAACATCCTGTCTACAAGCAACCCACTTCAGACCTAGGGACCCATACAGACTGAAAGCGAGGGGATGGAAAAAGATATTCCATGCAAATGGAAATCAACAGAAAGTTGGTGTAGCAATACTCATTTCAGAGAAACTAGAATGTAAAATAAAGACTGTTACAAGAGACAAGGAAGGACACTACATAATGATCAAGGGATCAATCCAAGAAGGAGACATAACAATTGTAAATCTTTATGCGCCCAACATAGGAGCACCTCTATACATAAGGCAAATGCTAACAGCAATAAAAGGGGAAATCAACAGTAACACATAACAGTGGGGACTTTAACACCCCACTTACACCAATGGACAGATCATCCAGACAGAAAATTAATAAGGAAACAGAGGCCTTAAATGACACATTAGAACAGATAGACTTAATTGGTATTTCTAGGACATTCTATCTGAAGGCAGCATAATACACTTTCTCCTTAAGCACACATGGAACATTCTCCAGGATAAATCACATCTTGCATCACAAATAAAGCTTCAGTAAATTTAAAAATAATTGATATTGTATCAAGAATCTTTTCTGACCACAATGCTATGAGATTAGAAATCAATGAAAGGAAAAAACTGTAAAACACAAACAATGAGGCTAAACAGTATGCTACAAAAAAACCAATGGATCACTGAAAAAATCACAGAAGTAATAAAAATAATCTAGAAAAAAATGACAATGAAAACACAATGACCCGAAACCTATGGGTTACAGCAAAGCAGTTCTAAGAGGGAAGTTTATAGCAATACAATCCTACCTCAAGAAACATGAAAAATCTCAAATAAACAACCTAACCTTCCACCCAAGGCAAATAGAGAAAGAAGAACAAATAAACCCCAAAGTTAGTAGAAGGAAAAAAAACAAAGATCAGAGCAGAAATAAATGAAAGAGAAACAAAGAAAACAATAACAAAGATCAGTGAAACTAAAAGTTGGTTCTTTGAGAAGATAAGCAAAACTGATAAACTTATAGCCACACCCATCAAGAAAAAAAGGGAGAGGACACAAATCAATAAAATTAGAAATGAAAAAGGAGAAGATACAATGGACCCCACAGAAATACAAAGATAATAAGAGACTACTACAGGTAACTGTATGCCAATAAAATGGACAACCTAGAAGAAATGGACAAATTCTTAGAAAAGTACAAGCTTTCAAGGTGGAAATAGGAAGAAATAGGAAATATGAACAGACAAATCACAGGTAATGAAATTGAAACTGTGATTTAAAATCTTACAACAAACAAAAGTCTAGGACCAGATGGCTTCACAGGCGAATTCTACCAAACATTTAGAGAAAAGTTAACACCTGTCCTTCTCAAACTCTTCCAAACAATTGAAGAGGGAGAAACACTTCCAAACTCATTCTATGAGGCCACCATCACCCTGTAACCAAAACCAGACAAAGATATCACAAAAAAGAAAATTACAGGTCAATATCACTGATGCACATAGATGGAATAATCCTCAACAAAATACTAGCAAACAGAATCCAACAACATATTAAAAAGATCATACACCATGATGAAGTGGGATTTTCCTCAGGGATGCAGGATTCTTCAAAATATGCAGATCAATCAATGTGATATACCAGATAACAAATTAAGGAATAAAAACCATAAGATCATCTCAATAGATGAAGAAAAACATTTTGACGAAATTCAACACCCATTTATGACAAAAAAACTCTCCAGAAAGTGGGCATAGAGGGAACCTATCTCAACATAATAAAGGCCATATACTACAAACCCACAGCAAACATCATTCTCAATGGTGAAATGCTGAAAGCATTTCCTCTAAGATCAGGAACAAGACAAGGGTGTGCACACTCACCACTATTATTCAACATAGTTTTGGAAGTCCTAGCCACAGCAATCAGAGAAGTAAAAGAAATAAAAGGAGTAGTAATTGGAAAAGAAGAAGTAAAACTGTCACTGTTTGCAAATGACATGATATTATACATAGAAAACCCTAAAGAGGCCACCAGAAAACTACTAGAGCTAATCAATGAATTTGGTAAAGTTGCAGGATACAAAATTAATACATAGAAATCTCTTGCATTCCTATACACTAACAATGAAAAATCAAAAAGAGAAATTAAAGAAAAAAATCCCATTTACCATCACAACAAAAGGAATAAAATATCTAGGAATAAACCTACCTGAGGAGGCAAAGACCTGTATGCAGAAAACTATAAGATACTGATGACAGAAATGAAAGATGACACAAACAGATGGAGAGATAGACCATGTTCTTGGATTGGAAAAATCAATATTTTCACAATGACTATACAACCCAAAGCAATCTACCGATTCAATGCAATCCCTATCAAATTACCAATGGCATTTTTCACAGAATTAGAACAAAAAAATTTACAATTTGTTTTTAAACACAGAAAACCGTTAATAGACAAAGCAGTCTTAAGAAAGAAAAATGAAGCTGGATGAATAAGACTCCCAACTTCAGAGTACACTACAAAGCTACACTAATGAAGACCATATGGTAGTCACACAAAAACAGAAATATAGATAAATGGAATAGGATAGAAAGCCCAGAGACAAATCCATGCACCTATGGCCATCTATTCCATGACAAAGGAGGCAAAACTATACAATGGATAAAAGACAGTCTCTTCAATAAGTGGTGCTGGGAAAACTGGACAGCTACATGTAAAAGAAGGAAATTAGAACACTTCCTAACACCATACCCAGAACTAAACTCAAAATGGATTAAAGACCTAAAAGGCCCAGACACTCTTAGAGGAAAAGATAGGCAGAACACTCATAGCAAGATCTTTTTTGACCCACCTCCTAGAATAATGAAATAAAAACAAAAACAAATAAATGGGACCTAATTAAAATTTAAGCTTTTGCACAGTAAATGAAACCATAAACAGAAGGAAAAGATAACCCTCAGAATGGGAGAAAATATTTCCAATAGAAGCAACTGACAAAGATTAATCTCCAAAATATACAAACAGTTCATGCACCTCAATATAAAAAAACAAACAACCTAATCAAAAAAATAGGCAGAAGACCTAAATAGACATCTCTCCAAAGAAGACATGCAGATGGCCAACAAACACATGAAAAGATGCTCAACATCACTAATTATTGAAGAAATGCAAGTCAAAACTACAGTGGGCTATCACCTGACACTGGTCAGAATGGCCATCATCAAAAATCTACATACAATAAATGTGTAGAAAGTGTGGAGAAAAGGGAACCTTCCTACATTTTTGGTGGGAATGTAAATTGGTACAATCACTATGGAGAGCAGTATGGAGGTTCAGTGGAGGTTCAAAATCTCAAAATAGAATTACCATATGACCCAGCAATCCCACTCTTTGGCATATAACCCAGAGAAAACCATAATTCAAAAAGATACATGCACCTCAATGTTCATTGTATCACTATTTACAATAGCTAGGACATGGAAGCAACCTAAATGTCCATCAACAGAGGAATGGATAAATAAGATGTGGTACATATATACAAGAGAATATTACTCAGCCATGAAAAGGAATGAAGTTGTGTAATTTACAGAGACGTGGATGGACCTAGAGACTTTTATACAGAGTAAAGTAAGCCAGAAAGAGAAAAACAAATATTGTATAATATCACTTACATGTGGAATCTAGAAAAATTGTACAGATGAACTTATTTGAAAAACAGAAATAGTGACACAAATGTAAAGAAGAAATGTATGGATATCAAGGGTGGGGGGAGAGGGTGAGATGAACTGGGAGATTGGGATTGACATATATACACTACTATGTATAAAATAGATAACTAATGAGAACCTGATTTACAACTCAGGAAACTCTACTCAGTGCTCTTTGGTGACCTAAATGGGAAGGAAATCCAAAAAAAGAGGGATATATATATATATGTATAGCTGATTCACTTTGCTGTACAGCAGAAACTAACACAACAGTGTAAAGCAACTGTACTCCAATGAAAATTAATTTTTAAAAAACTGATTAAGAAAAGAAAGATAATTAGCTGCTTCAATTAGAAGCCAATGAGGGACGTATACCATGCAGCCCACACAGAAATCAAACCTGTGATTATCCTAATGTTCCAAACAACTGCACTACAGACATAAATTACTGTCCTGATGATGGTAAAGAGCACAAGAAAAATTCTATATTAAAATATCACCATGTTACCTTTTACCACATTGCTCAGCATCCTTTCAAATAAATAGACTATATTAGCAAATGGTATTATGTCATCATGAGCTAAAAAGCAGCAATAAAACGTACTTATAAAAAACAAAGAATCCTGTCTGAAATAACATATTCTTTTTACATTTTGAGATGTGTGTTTTGAAAATATTTTTTAATGTTCCAGAAATTTGTAGGAAATGGTTTACCACTGTATAAATTGAGGGGTTTGTTGCTATTGTAGTTAAATATTATCAAGTAACTGAGTGCTTATTTGAGGGGAGAAAATCATCTCTAATTATAACTTTACAAAACACAATACCAGACTTTTAAAGGCTATTTGGAAATATGTTTTGCAGAAAGTTTCTACCTGTACTCTAAATGGGCAAGAAACAGAATGGGTAAATATAAAAAGAATATTTTATTAACTAAAGTATCCCTAGAGAATAACTAAAATTAATTTAATAAATAAATGTGGAAGGAAAAGAAGAATTATATTTGTCATAGTATCTAAATTAGTTAACATAAATTTAATAAAGGAAGTGCAAAATTTGTACAGCAAAAAACCACAAAACATCTTCTGTAAGCCATCAAGTGACAGAGTCCAGAGAAAGCAAGCCCCAATGACATTTTGTGTAACCAAAATCTAGCCATGCCTAAAGAAAATACTTTATCTTGGATCACTAAAAGAGATGGCAGCTTGAGTGAATAAATTATCTCTTTCTGGAGCTATTTTGAGTTGATACTTCTTCATAGGGAGTTTTAACTGATGTGCAAAAGTTTTGTTTAAGGGTATCAGAAATCTCTGAATACATGTTTCCTGATTCAGAGTTGCTCTTTCAACTATTTCCTACTTTAAGTGTTCTGTCAGAGTAAAGCCTTCTCTTAAAAAAAAATAAAGCTAGGCAAATATATTCAGTTCAGATGGTCCCTCCAGTGGTTCAGCTTTTCAGGAAGCCTTATAGCACAGTAATTAAAAACACATATTTTCAACTTCAGGCAGAACTGATTTCTAATCCTAGCTAGTCCACTTACTTATCTACAAAAATGAAGCATGTTCCTCACTTCTTGAAGCCTCAGTTCTATCATCCAATTAATGATAATAAAAAAAAAATACTTCATTGCTATGAAAGTTAAATGAGACAATGTTTATAAAACAAGGTACCTAGCATTCAGTAAGTGCTACATAACTGGTGAAAAAGAAAAAGAATAATAACAAGGAGCAGAAAAGCAGCCACAGAAGCAGAAAGCAGAAGAAGCAGAAACAGGAACAGGAGCAGCAAAAGAAGCAGTAGTAAAAAAAGAACAGCATAATAAACAGAAGAAGGAGAAGATAGAGAGAAAGCAGGAGGAAAGAAAGAGGAGAGGAAAAAAAAAAGAAATGTAAAGAAATAGGGCTTTGTGTACTGCATTACATGGATCATAATCTTGATTATTGATAAAGAATCTACAATACTGAGGATAATTATCATTGCCCCTTCCACTTCTACAAAACCCCAGGATATTGTCAGTCTCACTGGCAAAGCAGAACATTATATGATGGTTATAGGTAAACTATTCTCCTGTTTCCACAACAGGAATTTCAATTCTAAATAAGTCTTACCCTAAAATTTTGTCTTTTCCTGTTTTATCAATATTTTCACATTTTTAAAAATTATAGATTTTTATATCTCCTATACAAAGGATAATAGTTTAACTTTCTGGAATAGTTACCAAGAGCACAAAATACTTGAATGATCAGTAAAGAATGATTTTGCCATACCTGCAGATTTTGAAAATGCATGTGGTTTTTATGGTTAAGAATTCAACACTATGTTGATCAGGGATACTTTGGATCTTGTCATCTGACCTTTATCTGCATGAAAGTTATGGGTTAATTATCTCTGCCTTATTCTCACTATAAAATACTAGTATTCCAGGAGTATTTTATTTTGAAATATTTAAAACACATGGTAAGGCACAGCAAATTATATAATACTACAATGTCTCCAGCACCCAGATTTAGGAGATGATAATATTTTTTCAGATTTGCTTCAGACTTTTCTGACAAGAAAAATAAAAACAAAGAAAAAGAAATAAAGAGATAAAGAGATAAAGAAAGAAAGAAAGAAGAAAGAAAGAAAGAAAGAAAGAAAGAAAGGAAGGAAGGAAGGAAGGGAGAAAGAAAGAAAGAAAGAAAGAAAGAAAGAAAGAAAGAAAGAAAGAAAGAAAGAAAGAAAGAAAGAAAGAAAGAAGGAAGGAAAGAAAGAAAGAAAGAAAGAAAGAAAGAAAGAAAGAAAGAAAGAAAGAAAGGAAGGAAGGAAGGAAGGAAGGAAGAAAGAAAGAAAGAAAGAAAGAAAAAGAAAGAAAGAAAAGAAAGTATCTGAGTTACAAAGTCCCATCTATCCATTTTTTTCCTCTGGCTTATAAAGGTAGCTACTATACTGAAGTTGGTGTGTAATATTTCTGTGCATGGTTTTATACATTCTCTATATATGCAGTATTCATTAACTATTTACTATACTCTATGTTCTTAAACAGTTTCATAAATAATATCCTATACCCTTTTAAATTTAACTTTCTCACTCTTCATTTTGTTTTTGAGACTTATTAATGGTGAAATCTGTAAATGTAGTTAATCCATTATAATTGCTTTATGGTATTCATTGTATAAATAAACAACAGCGTATAGACGTAGAGAATGGACTTGAGGACAAAGGGAGGGAGAAGGGTAAGCTGGGATGAAGTGAGAGAGTGGCATGGACATATATACACTACCAAATGTAAAATAGATAGCTAGTGGGAAGCAGCCACATAACGCAGGGAGATCAGCTTGGTGCTTTGTGACCACCTAGAGGAGTGGGATAGGGAGGGTGGGAGGGAGATGCAAGAGGGTGGAGATATGGGGATATATGTATATGTATAGCTGATTCACTTTGTTATAAAGCAGAAACTAACACACCATTGTAAAGCAATTATACTCCAATAAAGATGTTTAAAAAAGTAAAAGGAAAAATGAATGAATGGATGGATGAATGACTACTCCTATCCATTTATTCCACTTGGATTTAACATTAGCAGAGAAGATTTGCAAATAATATTTTTGCTTTATATTGACAAGAGTTAATTGCAATTTACAAATAGATGTGAACTTTTTGAGAGGAAGAGTTCTGTTTTTCCTGTATTTATCAGGGGTGTGATGCTCATTATTTAAACACAACTGAGCAAACACTGAATACAATAAAGGCAGTTAAAACATTAAAAAAAAATACTTCAGTCCTATTCTTCTGGAAACCCTTATTTTTATATGTAACCTACATTTTGCATTCTCTATGCTAATGACCTACGAGCTAAATATTGAAAAAAAATAAGTAAAAATGTAAAAAAACAAAACAAAACAAAAGCTCACAGTGTATGTATCTATTTCCTACTTATGGACAGTTAGGTTGTTTCCACTTTTGCTATAATAAACAGTGGTACAACGAATAACCTTGTAAATTTCTTGCAATTCTCTTTTCTGTTTAGTTGTCCAGATACTTAGAAATAGGCTTGTTGGTTATAAACTATTAACGTTTTCAGCTTTTCAAGGTATTATCAAATTGTTGTCCAAAGTAGTTATACCAATATATACTAACACAAACAATATGCTAGTTTCTATTTTTTCACATCCTTACCAATACTTGGTGTTACAAGACAAAAGTTTGTCAATCTGATGGGCAGGAAACTACCTCAATGATGTTTTAATTTATCATTTCTATTCCTGTTATTTTGAAACAAAAAACAAGTCACATGATCATACCCTATATACAAATGAGCTGGGAAATATAACAGTGGTACATTCACTCTATGGAAGAAGGGGCACAAACTTTTGGTAGACAGCTAGCTGTCTCGTCTATTGATTAATTTTTCAAATGCTTCTGCTAACCAAGTTTTCATTGTCAATTACTGAAGCATATAAGCTGAAAACCTCCATTATGATTGGAGATTTGTCAATTTTTCTTAATAATCTTACCTTTTTTCACTCACATAAATTTTGATGCTGTGTTGTTTAGAGCCTACAAGGTCAAGGTTATTTTGTTTTTATGGTGAATGTTTGTCTTCATATTATGTCCTGGCTCTCTTTATCCCTAACAATGCTTCTGATTTTGTTATATCATTTTCTATTTGTTTACTTTCCAGCTTTCTGTATCATTTATTTTAGATGCATTACTATAGTTACTTTAATTTTTAAAATTCTGAGCTCTTTTTTAAAACTGCTGTTTCTAGTCTGTTTACATTAGTAGCGATTATTCATAGTTGGATTTATTTTATCATATTCTTTTGTGATTTACATTTACCATTAGTTTATCATTTTTTCCATTCTTTCTTACCTTCCTTTGAATAGAATAAGTTTTCATTAATATTCCTATGGAAGTTTGGAAGTTACACAATCTATTTCTATTTCTTCACTGTTTACCCTTAAATACTTTACATGAATATTTGACTTAATAATGTCTGAAATTAATAAAATACTCCATTCTTCTCACAAATAACACAAGGACCTTATGATTCTTTACCTCTGATCACCAATCCCCTCCATATTTCAAAAAATTTTCAATATTTTTATTGCATCTTATTTATGTCTACTCTAACATATTAGTAATTTTTTTTCTTTATTCAGTCAATTCTTAATTAGATTGATCCATATATGTACGATTTAATGTTATTATTCAATTGCCTTTTGTATTTTCCTCTTTCCTTCTAAGTTCAAATTCCTTCTTTCTGAAGTCATCCTTCAGTAGTTTTGTTAGTGGTAAATCCTCTCAGTATTTGTTTGAAAAAATGTCTTTATTTCTTTCTCAATTTTGAATGATGGTTTAGCTGGGTTTATTATCCTAAATTGAAATGAATTCTCCCTGAATACTTAGAAGATATTACTATATTGTTTTCCAGCTTCTTTAATGCTGTTGAAAACGCTACTCCAATTTTAAATCTTTCTGTGTAATTTGTATTTTATCTCAGGTTGCTTTTAAGATTTCTTTTTTTTTTTTTTCCTTTGATAGTCTAAAGGTTCCTGATGAAATCACTTGATTTGGATTTTTAAAAAATTTATTCTGGGGCTTCCCTGGTGGCGCAGTGGTTAAGAATCCGCCTGCCAATGCAGGGGACACGGGTTCGAGCCCTGGTCTGGGAAGATCCCACATGCTACAGAGCAACAAAGCCCGTGAGCCACAACTACTGAGCCTGCGCGTCTGGAGCTTGTGCTCCGCAACAAGAGAGGCCGCGATAGTGAGAGGCCCGCGCACCGCGATGAAGAGTGGCCCCCGCTTGCCGCAACTAGAGAAAGCCCTCGCACAGAAACGAAGACCCAACATAGCCAAAAATAAATAAATAAATAAATAAATAAAAATTTAAAAAAAAAATTTATTCTGCTTGGGCTTTTTATGCTTTTTCAACCTTAAGATTTGTGAGTTTCATCAAATCTGGAATATTTGTGGCAAAATATTTTAAAATATTATTTGCTCTTTCTAGCACAAATAAATATTGACTTTTTTTTTTAATCCTCCTGTGTTTTTAAAGTTTTTTTTTTTTGTCTTTTATTTTCTCTGTCCTGCATCATGGGTGTTTTCCTCATAACAGTCTTTCATTTTACTAATTACTCTGTAGCTTGCCAATATGCTGTTTAAGACATCATTAAGTTTTACATTTCAACTACATTCTTACCTTTTCAAGTCCTATTTGGTTTCATTCTCTAAGGTTTTAATTCTTTCTTCTTAATTCCTTAATCATTATAAACTTATTTTACAATTTCTTTATGACTGTCATTCTATTATTTCAAGTTCCTAAGTGCTTAATATCATATTTGTTTCATTTTCTGATTTTTAATTCATGATTGGTTGTTGCTGGCATATTTTATAAATTTTGATTGAGATCCTGTTTTCATTGGTACTTGTTTTTTACTTTGGATAATCTTTATGTCTTGAATTATGCACTCTTCCTCCTGAGTGATTTTGTGTTTTCTTCCACCAGTCACCCATAATCTTTGTTAGTTTTTGGCTTGGGAACTCCAGAGTTACTTGAATAATATAAGACTCTAAACCCATAAGACTCACAGGCCTGGCATAAGGTTTCCATGTGACACTATAATTTTACCAAGAACTTGGATAAGAAGAAGATTCCAATCATTTTCCTGAGTTAGTGGATTACTGAAGATCCTGCTTTATATAAGGACTCTACTCCAACTTTTGGTCTCATATAGGAAGTGCCTAGATATTACTTTCTACTACCCAGGGCTGAAGCAATATCAGACTACTCATTTATAACTTTATCTCTTTGATCTCTATTTTTTTGCTACTTTGGATTTCCACTAACTTCCTGGAAAACTTGGCTATACATTAAAATTTATTATATCTACCATTTACATGTTTATGTATTGAGACTCTTTCCATAATAACCTTGTGGATTATGATGTCAGAGCTCCAAGTCCCCAGTTGTTCTTCTGCCTAATTTTCACAATAAGAGCAAAATCAAAAGGCTCACTGTGGGGGGACCTTCAAGATGGTGGAGGAGTAAGACGTGGAGATCACCTTCCTCCCCACAAATACAACAAAAATACATCTACATGTGGAAAAACTCCTACAGAACACCTAGTGAACGCTGGCAGAAGACCTCAGACTTCCCAAAAGGCAAGCAACTCCCCATGTACCAGTGTAGGGCAAAAGAAAAAAGAGACAAAAATATAGGGATGGGACATGCACCTCTGGGATGGAGCTGTGAAGGAGGAAAAGTTTCCACATCCTAGGAAGCCCCTTCACTTGTGGAGAGAGTGGGTGGGCAGGGGGTAGCTTCAGAGCCATGGAGGAGAGCGCAGCAACAGGGGTGCAGAAGGCAAAGTGGAGAGATTCTTGCACAGAGGATCAGTGCCGACCAGCACTCACCAGCCACAGAGGATTCTCTGCTCACCCGCTGGAACAGGAGGGAGGTGGAAGCTGAGGTTCGGGCTTCAGAGGTCAGATCCCAGGGAGAGGACTGTGGTTGGCTGCATGAACACAGCCTGAAGGGGGCTGGGATGGAGTCCAGGAAAAAGTCTGGACCTGCCTAAGAGGCAAGAGACCATTGTTTCAGGATGCGTGAGGAGAGGGTATTCAGAGCACCACCTAAACGAGCTCCAGAGATGGGCGTGAGCTGCAGCTATCAGTGCGGACACCAGAGACTACAATGAAACAATAAGGTTGTTGTTGCAGCCACCAAGAATCCTGTGTGAAAGCACAGGTCACTATCCACACTTCCTCTCCTGGGAGACTGTGCAGCCCGCCACTGCCAGGGTCCCGTGATCTGGGAAAACTTCCCCAGGAACACACGGTGTGCCTCAGGCTGCTGCAATGTCACATCAGCATCTGCCACTGCAGGTTTTCCCTGCATTCCGTACCCCTCCCTCTCCCCAGCCTGGGTGAGCCAGAGCCCCGTAATCAGCTGCTATTTTAACCCCATTCTGTCTAGGTGGGGAACAGATGCCGTCAGGTGACCCACACGCAGACACAGGGCCAGATGCAAAGCTGAACCTCAGGAGCTGTACAAACAGAAGAGAAAGGGAAATTTCTCACAGCAGTCTCAGGAGAAGTGGATTAAATCTCAACAACCAATTTGATGTACACTGCATCTGTGGAATACTTGAATAGACAAAGAATCATCCCAAAATTGAGGCAGTGGAATTTGGGAGCAACTGTAGACTTGGGGTTTGCTTTCTGCATCTAATTTGTTTCTGGTTTTATGTTTATCTTAGTTTAGTATTTAGAGCTTATTATCAGTGGTAGATTTGTTTATTGATTTGGTTGTTCTTTTCCTTTATTTTAAAATGTGTATATATATATATTTTTCCTTTTTCTCTTTTTGGGAGTGTGTATATATACGCTTCTTTGTGTGATTTTGTCTGTATAGCTTTGCTTTTCCCATTTGTCCTAGGATGTGTCTGTTGGGTTTTTTTTGGTATAGTTTTTAGTGCTTGTTATCACTGGTGGATTTCTTTATTGTTTGGTTGCTCTCTTCTTTCTTTCTTTTTTTTAATTAATTTTTTAATTTTTGATTTTTTTTATTTTAATAACTTTATTTTATTTATTTATTTTCTCTTTCTTTTTTTCCCTCCCCTTTTTTCTGAGCTGTGTGGCTGACAAGGTCTTGGTGCTCTGGCCTGGTGTCAGGCCTGAAACTCTTAAGTGGAAGAGCTGAGTTCAGGATATTTGTCCACCAGAGATTTCTCAGGCCCATGAAATATCAAACGGAGAAAGATCTCCCAGAGATCTACATCTCAACATTAAGACCCAGCTCCACTCAACGACCAGCAAACTACAGTGCTGGACACCCCATGACAAACAACTAGAAAGACAGGAACACAACACCACCTATTAGCAGAGAGGCTGCCTAAAATCATAATAAGTTAACAGACACCCCTAAACACACAAGTAAACACAGTCCTGTCCACCAGAAAGACAACATCTAGCCTCATCCACCAGAACAGAGACACCAGTCCCCTCCACCAGGAAGCCTACACAACCCACTGAACCAATATTACCCACTAGGAGCAGACACCAAAAACAACGGGAACTACGAACCAGCAGGCTGTGAAAAGGAGACCACAAATGCAGTAAGTTAAGCAAAATGAGAAGCCAGAAAAATACACAGCAGGTGAAGGAGCAAAGTAAAAACCCACCAGAACAAACAAATGAAGAGGAAATAGACAGTCTACCTAAAAAAGAATTCAGAGTAATGGTAGTAAAGATGATCCAAAATCTTGGAAATAAAATGGAGAAAATACAAGAAACTTTTAACAGAACTGAAGAGCAAATAAACAATGTTGAAAAACACAATAAAAGAAATTAAAAATTCTCTAGAATAAATCAGTAGCAGAATAACTGAGGCAGAAGACCAGATAAGTGACCTGGAAGATAAGATAGTGAAAATAACTACTGCAGAACAGAATAAAGAAAAAAGAATGAAAAGAATTGAAGACAGTCTCAGAGACCTCTGGGAAAACATTAAACATGCCAACATTCGAATTATAGGGGCCCCAGAAGAAGTAAAGAAAAAGAAAGGGACTGAGAAAATAGTGGAAGAGATTATAGTTGAAAATTTCCCAAATATGGGAAAGGAAATAGTCAATCAATTCCAAGAGGTGCAGAGAGTCCCATACAGGAAAAATCCAAGGAAAAAAACACACAAAGACACATATTAATCAAACTATCAAAAATTAAATACAAAGAAAAAATATTAAGATCGGAAAGGGAAAAGCAACAAATAACAAGGGAATCCACATAAGGTTAACAGCTGACCTTTCATAAGAAACTGCAAGCCAGAAGGTTGGGGCAGGGCATATTTAAAGTAATGAAAGGGAAAAACTCACAATCAAGATTACTCTACCTAGCAAGGATTTCATTCACATTTGGCAGAGAAATTAAAACCTTTACAGATAATCAAAAGCTAAGAGAATTCAGCACCACCAAACCAGCTTTACAACAAATGCTAAAGGAACTTCTCTAGGCAGGAAACACAAGAGGTGGAAAAGACCTACAAACCCAAAACAATTAAGAAAATGGTAATAGGAACATACATATTGATAATCACCTTAAACGTAAATACAAAACCCATATATATGTTGTCTACAATAGACCTACTTAGACCCAGGGACACATACAGACTGAAAGTGAGGAGATGGCAAAAGATATTCCATGCAAAGGGAAATCAAAAGAAAACTGGAGTAGCAATTCTCATATCAGACAAAATATAGACTATTACAAGAGACAAAGAAGGACACTACGTAATGATCAAGGGATAAATCCAGGAAGAAAGTATAACAATTATAAATATTTATGCACCCAATATAGGAGCACCTCAATACATAAGTCAAAGGCTAACAGCCATAAAAAGGTAAATTGACAGTAACACAATAATAGTAGAGGACTTTAACACCCCACTTTCACCAATGGACTGATCATCCAAATGAAAATAAATAAAGAAGCACAAGCTCTAAATGCTACATTAAACAGGATAGAGTTAATTGATATATACAGGACATTCCATCCAAAAACAAGAGAATACACTTTCTTCTCAAGTGCTCATGGAATATTCTCCCAGATAGACCATAGCTTGGGTCACAAATCAAGCCTTGGTAAATTTAAGAAAATTGAAATCATATCAAATATATTTTCTGGCCACAATGCTATGAGACTAGTTATCAATTACAGGAAAAAATCTGTAACACATACAAACACATGGAGGTTAAACAATACACTACTAAATAACCAAGAGATCACTGAAGAAATCAAAGAGGAAATCAAAAAATTCCTAGAAACAAATGAAAATGAAAACATGAAGACCCAAAACCTAATGGATGCAGAAAAAGTAGTCCTAAGAGGGAAGTTTATAACAATAAAATCCTACCTCAAGAAACAAGTAAAATCTCAAATTAAAAACTTAACCTATACCTAAAACAATTAGAGAAAGAAGAACAAAAATACACCAAAGTTAGTAGAAGGAAAGAAATCATAAATATCAGACGAGAAAAAAAATGACAAAGAAATGAAGGAAACAGTAGCAAAAATCAATAAAACTAAAAGCTGGTTCTTTGAGAAGATAAACAAAATTGATAAACCATTAGCCAGACTCATCAAGAAAAAAAGGGAGAAGACTCAAATCAATAGAATTAGAAATGAAAAAGTGGAAGTAACAACAGACACAGCAGAAATACAAAGAATCATGAGAGATTACTACAAGCAACTACATGCCAATAAAAAGGACAACTTGGAAGAAATGGAAAAATTCTTAGAAATGCACAATCTTCTGAGACTGAACCAGGAAGAAATACATAATATAAACAGAACAATCACAAGCAATAAAATTGAAACTGTGATTAAAAATCTCCTAACAAACAAAAGCTCAAGACCAGATGGCTTCAAGGGCAAATTCTATCAAACATTTAGGGAAGAGCTAACAACTATCCTTCTCAAACTCTTCCAAAATATAGCAGAAGGAGGAACACTCCCAAACCCATTCTACTAAGCCACCATCACTCTGATACCAAAACCAGACAAGGACGTCACAAAGGAAGAAAACTGCAAGCCAATATCGCTGATGAACATACATGCAAAAATCCTCAACAAAATACTAGCAAAAAGAATCCCACAGCACATTAAAAGGATCATACACCATGTTCAAGTGGGGTTTATCCCAGGAATGCAAGGATTCTTCAATATATGTGAATCAATCAATGTGATAAACCATATTAACAAATTGAAGAAGGAAAAACCATATGATAATCTCAATAGATGTAGAAAAAACTTCTGACAAAATTCAACACCGATTTATGATAAACACCTTCCAGAAAGTGGGCATGGAAGGAATTTACCACAACATAATAAAGGACATATATGACAAACCCACAGCCAACATCGTTTTCAATGTTGAAAAACTGAAACCATTTCCACTAATGTCAGGAACAAGACAAGGTTGCCAACTCTCACCACTGTTATTCAACATAGTTTTGGAATTTTAGTCACAGCAAACAGAGAAGAAAAAGAAATAAAAGGAATCCAAATTAGAAAAAAAGTAAAACTGTCACTGTTTGCAGATGACATGAAACTATACATAGAGAATCCTAAAGATGCTACCAGAAAACTACTAGAGCTAATCAATGAATTTGGTAAAGTAGCAGGATACAAAATTAATGTACAGAAATCTCCTGCATTCCAAGAGAAAACACCAAGAGTGTTTTCATTAATGATGAAAACTCTGATAGAGAATTGAAGGAAACACTCCCATTTACCATTGCAACACAGAGAATAAAATACATAGGAATAAACCTACCTAAGGAGACAAAAGAACTGTATGCAGAAAATTATAAGACACTGATGAAAGAAATTAAAGAGGATACAAACCGATTGAGAAATATACCATGTTCTTGTATTGGAAGAATCAACAATGTGAAAATGACTATACAACCCAAAGCAATCTACAGATTCAATGTAATCCCTAGCAAACTACCAATGGCATTTTTCACAGAACTAGAACCAAAATTTTCACAATTTGTATGGAAACACAAAAGACCCAGAATAGCCAAAGCAATCTTGAGAAAGAAAAACGGAACTGGAGGAATCAGGGTCCCTGACTTCAGACTATTCTACAAAGCTACAGTAATCAAGACAGTATGGTACTGGCACAAAAACAGAAATATACATCAATGGAACAAGATAGAAAGCCCAGAGATAAACCCACACACCTGTGGTCAACTAATCTATGACAAAAGAGGCAAGGATATACAATGGAGAAAAGACAGTCTCTTCAATAAGTGGTGCTGGAAAACTGGACAGCTACATGTAAAAGAATGAAATTAGAACACTCCCTAACACCATACACAAAAATAAACTCAAAATGGATTAAAGGCCTAAATGTAAGGCCAGACACTGCACTGTAAAACTCTTAGAGGAAAACATAGGCAGAGCACTGTATGGCACAAATCGCAGCAGGATCCTTTTGGACCCACATCCTAGAGTAATGGAAATAAAAACAAAAATCAACAAATGGGACCTAATGAAACTTAAAAGCATTTGCACGGCAAAGAAAACTATAAACAGTACGAAAAGACAACCCTCAGAATGGGAGAAAATATTTCCGAACTAAGCAACTGACAAAGGTTTAATTTCCAATGTATACAAGCAGCTCATGCAGCTCAATATCAAAAAAACAAACAACTCAATCCAAAAATGGGTAGAAGACCTAAAGAGACATTTCTCCAAAGAAGATGTACAGATTGCCAACAAACACATGAAAGGATTCTCAACATCACTAATCATTAGAGAAATGCAAATCAAAAGTACAATGAGATATCATCTCACACTGGTCAGAATGACCATCATCAAAAAATCTACAAACTATAAATGCTGGAGAGTGTGTTGAGAAAAGGGAACCCTTTGCACTGTTGCTAGGAATGTATATTGATACAGCCACTATGGAGAACAGTATGGAGGTTCCTAAAAAACTAAAACAAAGAACTACCATGCGACCCAGCAATCCCACTACTGGGCATATACCCTGAGAAGACCATAATTCAAAACAGTCACAATGTTCATTGCAGCACTATTTACAATAGCCATGACATGGAAGCAACCTAAGTGTCCATTGACAAATGAATGAATAAAGAAGATGTGGCACATATATATAATGGAATACTACTCAACCTTAAAAATAAATGAAATTGAGTTTTTTGTAGTGAGGTGGATGGACTTAGTCTGTCCTACAGAGTGAAGTAAGTGAGAAAGAGAAAAACAAATACCGTATGCTAACACACATGTATCAGATCTAAAAAAAAAAAGAAAAAGGGTTCTGAAGAACCTAGGGGCAGGATAGGAGTAAAGACACAGATGTAGAGAATGGACTTGAGGACATGGGGAGGGGGAATAGTAAACTGGGATGAAGTGAGAGAGTGTCATGGACATATATACCTTGCTACATATAAAGTAGATAGCTAGTGGGAAGCAGCCACATAGCACAGGGAGATCAGCTCAATGCTTTTTGTGCAGCTAGAGGGGTGGGGTAGGGAGTGTGGGAGGGAGACGCAAGAGGGAGGAGATATGGGGATATATGTATACATATAGCTGATTCACTTTGTTATACAGTGGAAACTAACACACAATTGTAAAGCCATTATACTCCAATAAAAATGATAAAAATAAGAAAGGCTCACTGTGATCTAGAGATGGACCAGAATATTTTCCACCACCCCTTGTAGTCAGTTGGCTTGGCTTTAGTAGTTTGGAGCATTTAGACTCTGTCCTCTGAAGTGTGCATCTACAACACAGAGCAGTATTTCTTAAATTACGGGCCCTACATCACCCTGCCTCAGAGTAACCAGATGGTTTGTTTAAAGTGTATATTTCTAGTATAAAGCCCAGATCTACTAAATCAAGTTTTTTTTTTCAAATGTAGCCATGGCACTTTAAGCATTTTCTAAGAAATTTGTATGAAACCAAAATTTGATAACTACTGGCTTACAGCTGTCATTCTACTGTGTCAACGTTCCTTTAAGTGCTGGAGAACACATTTTTTTATTTTCTTGTGTGCTCCATAGCATTTAATACAATGCATTACACATGTTATGTGCTTGACAAATATGTTTTTGGCTCTTCAGATGGATACATCAGGGTTGGACTCACACTAGAATCAGAAGAGCTTGAAGACAGCTACTTACAGTCCATGGCTCCAAACCTCTTTCCCCAACAGTGGGCTGAACCTTAATCCAGATTCAAATGAGAAAACTGAGGTATTCGTTTATTTATCCAACTCGAAACATATGAGTAAAGTAATAGAATATAGCAATAGAATACATATATATATATATATTCTCTCTATATTCTATTCATTAACTGAATATCACCAACTCATGAAGGTCTAAGTGATAGGTAAATCATAACTGTCATAAGACCCAGTTTCCTCCCTAAAAAAATTCACCTTTGTAGTTTATTGAATATGAACTACATGTAAGGCTTGTTCAGTCATCCTTAAGTTAGAACAGAAGTAAATACAATGGCTCTAGGATAAAACTGTTGGCAAGGCAAGTTTCAAATCTCTTCCCTCTGTTCTTACCAATAGTTAAGAGCACTAATGAGAAGTTAGGAATATAATAAAATCAAGAGTAGCTGGGAGTGTGACTTTTAATTATGTGAAAATTAAAATCAAGACTTTAAATTTTGCATCTAATGTCATGCACAGCCAAGATGAAAAGAGAGAGAACCAATTTGATGCAGACACACTGCTACTTTAGGGCCCATTTTTATTTCTCTGATTGGTTTTCTCCAGTTAAGTCAGGGGAGACCATTGGATTTGGGATGATAAGTTCACACGCCTTCATATTGAAAATAATCATTTAGTCAGATGGGAATAACCAAAATCCCACAATGAAATCTAGAAAATGACAAATAAAGAGAGCCTATCAGATTATGCACGAGGACAGGAAAATTCTAGCAAATGCTGAATGTAGTGCTTATCATGTGCCAGGCAGTTTTCTTAACACTTTATGTATAACAACTTATTTACTTCCTATAACAGCCGTATGAGATAGGAGCTACTATTATCAGAGAAAATTGAGGTATATAGAGGTTAAATAACATGCTCAAAATATACTTCAGTGATCATCAGTGTAAGGACTCAAACCCTGGCCCTTTGGCTGCAGAGTCTATACTATTTGCAGAGATAAAGCTCTTAAACAGTACATAAAAACACCAATTATACAAGAAAAATATTTATATACTGGACTAGATTAAAATTAGAAAATGTATCACCTAGTGCAAGAAATGTGGTTTGTAATATGAAGAAAGAAAATTAGAAAATTTACCCATTCCAACCCGAGTGTTGTCTTTACAGTGTCTATATATTCAAAACTCATACAGAACTCACACAAATCAGTAAGAAAAAACAGACAACACAATAAGAAAAATGGGCAAAACCATCTGCAGAAGAACTCCAAGAAAGAGGATATCTAAACAGACAATAAACATATGAAAAAACAATAAATCAGTCTTTAAGCATGAGGTAAATTCAAATAAGAATTGCAATGAGGGGGAGCTTCAAGACGGTGGAAGAGTAAGACATGGAGATCACCTTCCTCCCCACAAATACATCAGAAATACATCTACATGTGGAACAACTCCTACAGAACACCTACTGAATGCTGGCAGAAGACCTCAGACCTCCCAAAAGGCAAGAAACTCCCCACGTACCTGGGTAGGGCAAAAGAAAAAAGTAAAAGCAGAGACAAAATAATAAGAATGGGACCTGTACCAGTGGGAGGGAGCTGTGAAGTAGGAAAGGTTTCCATACACTAGGAAGGCCCTTTGCCAGTGGAGACTGCAGGTGGTGGAGGAGGGAAGCTTCAGAGCCATGGAGGAGAGCACAGCAACAGGTGTGCAGAGGGCAAAGCGGAGAGATTCCAGCACAGAGGATTGGTGCTGATCAGCACTCACCAGCCCGAGAGGCTTGTCTACTCACCCGCCGGGACGGGTGGGGACTGAGAGCTGAGGCTCGGGCTTCTGTCAGATCCCAGGGAGAGGACTGGGGTTGGCTGTGTGAACACAGCCTGAAGGGGCTAGTGAGCCTCAACTAGCCGGGAGGGAGTCTGGGAAAAAGTCTGGACCTGCCAAAGAGGCAAGAGACTTTTTCTTGCCTCTGTTTCCTGGTGCACGAGGAAAGGGGATTAAGAGCACTGATTAAAGGAGCTCCAGAGACAGGTGCAAGCCGGGGCTATCATTGTGGACCCCAGAGTTGGGCATGAGACGCTAAGGCTGCTGCTGCAGCCACCAAGAAGCCTGTGTGCAGGCACAGGTCACTATTCACACACCCACTCCCAGGAGCCAGTGTAGCCCACCACTACCAGGGTCCCGTGATCCAGGGACAACTTCATTGGGAGAACACACAGCGCTCCTCAGGCTGGTGCAACATCATGCTGGCCTCTGCCAATGCAGGCTTGCTCCGCACTTGGTACTCCTCTCCCCCCCACCCCCCCCCCCCCGGCGCCTGAGTGAGCCACAGCCCCTGAATCAGCTGCTCCTTTAACCCCATCCTGTCTGAGCAAAGAACAGACGCCCTCAGGCGACCTACATGCAGAGGCGGGGCCAAATACAAAGCTGAACCCCAGGAGCTGTGCGAACAAAGAAGAGAAAGGGAAATTTTCCCCAGAAACCTCAGGAGCAATGGATTAAATCTCCACAATCAACTTGATGTACCCTGCATCTCTGAAATACCTGAATAGACAATGAATCATCCCAAATTGAGGAGGTGGACTTTGGGAGCAATGATATATATATTTGTTTCCCTTTTTCTCTTTTTGTGAGGGTGTATCTGTATGCTTCTCAGTGTGATTTTTTCTATATAGCTTTGCTTTTACCTTTTGTCATAGGGTTCTGTCCTTTTGTTTTGTTTTGTTTTGGGTTTTTTTTTTTGACATAGTTTTTAGCACTTGTTATCGTTGGTGGATTTACCTTTTGGTTTGGTTGTTCTCTTCTTTTTTTTTTATTACTTAAAAATTATTTTTAATTATTTTTAATTTTTATAACTTTATTTTATTTTATCTTCTTCTTCCTTTCTTTTTTCCTCCCTTTTATTCTGAGCCATGTGGATGACAGGCTCTTGGTGCTCCAGCCAAGCATCAGAACTGTTCATCTGAGGTGGGAGAGCCAAGTTCAGGGCACTGGTCCACAAGAGACTTCCCAACTCCAGGTAATATCAAATGGCGAAAATCTCCCAGATATCCCCACCTCAACTCCAAGACCCAGCTCCACTCAATGACCAGCAAGCTCCAGTGCTGGACACCCTATGTCAAAAACTAACAAGACAGGAACACAGCCCCAACGATTAGCAGAGAGGCTGCCTAAAATTATAATAAGGCCACAGACACCCCAAAACACACCACCAGATGTGGACCTGCCCACCAGAAAGAAAAGATCCAGCCTCATCCACCAGAACACAGGCACTAGTCCCCTCCACCAGGAAACCTACACAACCCACTGAACCAACCTTAGCCACTGGGGACAGACACCAAAAAAGACAGGAACTACGAGCCTGCAGCAAGCAAAAAGGAGACCCCAAACACAGTAAGTTAAAAGACACAGAAATACACAGCAAATGAAGGAGCAAGGCAAAAATCCACCAGACCTAACAAATGAAGAGGAAATAGGCAGTCTACCTGAAAAAGAATTAAGAATAATGATAGTAAAGATGATCCAAAATCTGGAAATAAAATGGAGAAAATACAAGAAACGTTTAACAAGGACCTAGAAGAACTAAAGAGCAAACAAACAGTGATGAACAACACAATAAATGAAATTAAAAATTCTCTAGAAGGGATCAATAGCAGAATAACTGAGGCAGAAGAATGGATAAGTGACCTGGAAGTTGAAATACTGGAAATAACTACTGCAGAGCAGAATAAAGAAATAAGAATGAAAAGAATTGAGGACAGTCTCAGAGACATCTGGGACAACATTAAACACACCAACATTCGAATTATAGGGTTCCCAGAAGAAGAAGAGAAAAAGAAAGGGACTGAGAAAATATTTGAGGAGATTATAGTTGAAAACTTCCCCAATATGGGAAAGGAAAGAGTTAATCAAGTCCAGGAAGCACAGAGAGTCCCATACAGGATAATTCCAAGAACAAACACACCAAGACACATATTAATCAAACTATCAAAAATTAAATAAAAAGAAAAAATATTAAAAACAGCAAGGGAAAAACAACACATAACATACAAGGGAATCTCCATAATGTTAACAGCTGATCTTTCACCAGAAACTCTGCAAGCCAGGAGGGAGTGGCAGGACATATTTAAAGTGATGAAGGAGAAAAACCTACAAGCAAGATTACTCTACCCAACACGGATCTCATTTAGATTTGATGGAGAAATTAACACTTTTACAGACAAGCAATAGCTAAGAGAATTCAGCACCACCAAACCAGCTTTACAACAAATGCTAAAGGAACCTCCCTGGGCAGGAAAAGCAAGAGAAGGAAAAGACCTACAATAACAAACCCAAAACAATTAAGAAAATGGTAATAGGAACATACATATCAATAATTACCTTAAACATAAATGGATTAAATGCTCCAACCAAAAGACATAGATAGGCTGAATGGATACAAAAACAAGTCCCATATATATGCTGTCTACAAGAGACCCACTTCAGACTTAGGTACACATACAGACTGAAAGTGAGGGGATGGAAAAAGATATTCCATGCAAATGGAAATCAAAGAAAGCTGGAGTAGCAATCCTCATATCAGACAAAATAGACTTTAACACAAAGACTATTGCAAGAGACAGAGAAGGGCACTACATAATGATGAAGGGATCAATCCAAGAAGAACATATAACATTGGTAAATACTTATGCCCCCGATATATGAGCACGTCAATACATAAGGCAAATACTAACAGCCATAAAATGGGAAATTGACAATAACACAATCATAGTAGGAGACTTTAACACCCCACTTTCACCAATGGAAAGATCATCCAAAAAGAAAATAAATAAGGACACAAAAGCTTTAAATGATACATTAAACAAGATGGACTTAATTGATATTTATAGGACATTCCATCCAAAAACAACAGAGTATAATTTCTTCTAAAGTGCTCATGGAACATTCTCCAGAATTGATCATATCTTGGGTCACAAATCAAGCCTTGGTAAATTTAAGAAAATTGAAATCATATCAAGTATCTTTTCTGACCACAATGATATAAGACTAGATATCAATTGCAGAAAAAAATCTGTAAAAAATACATACACATGGAGGCTAAACAATACACTACTTAATAACCAAGAGATCACTGAAGAAATCAAAGAGAAAATCAAAAAATACCTAGAAACAAATGACAATGAAAACACGATGACCCAAAACCTATGGGATGCAGAAAAAGCAGTTCTAAGAGGGAAGTTTATAGCAATAAAATCCTACCTCAAGAAAGAAGAAACATCTCAAATAAACAACCTAACCTGACACCTAAAGCAATTAGAGAAATAAGAACAAAATAACAGAACATTAGCAGAAGGAAAGAAATCACAAATATCAGATCAGAAGTAAATGAAAAAGAAATTAAGGAAACAATAGCAAAGATCAATACAACTAAAAGCTGGTTCTTTCAGAAGATAAACAAAATTGATAAACCATTAACCAGACTCATCAAGAAAAAAAGGGAGAAGACTCAAATCAATAGAATTAGAAATGAAAAAGCAGAAGGAACAACTGACACTGTAGAAATACAAAGGATCATGAGAGATTACAACAAGCAACACTATGCCAATATATTTGACAACGTGGAAGAAATGGACAAATTCTTAGAAATGCACAACCCTCCAAGACTGAACCAGGAAGAAATGGAAAATATGAACAGACCAATCACAAGCAGTGAAATTGAAACTGTGATTAAAAATGTTCCAACAAACAAAAGCCCAGTATCTGATTCGGCTTCACAGGCGAATTCTCTCAAACATTTAGAGAAGAGCTAACACCTATCCTTCTCAAGCTCTTCCAAAACATAGCAGAGGGAGAAACACTCCCAAACTCATTCTATGAGGCCACCATCACCCTGATACCAAAACCAGACAAAGATGTCACAAAGAAAGAAAACTACAGGCCAATATCACTGATGAACATAGATGCAAAAATCCTCAACAAAATACTGGCAAACAGAATCCAACAGCACATTCAAAGGATCATACACCATGACCAAGGAGGGTTTATCCCAGGAATGCAAGGATTCTTCAATACACACAAATCAATCAATGTGATTCACCATATAACAAATTGAAAGAGAAAAACCACATGATCATCTCAATAGATGCCAAGAAAGCTTTTGACAAAATTCAACACCGATTCATGATAAAAAACCTCCAGAAAGTAAGCATAAAGGGAACTTATCTCAACATAATAAAGGCCATATATGACAAACCCACGGCCACCATCATCCTCAATGGTTAAAAACTGAAACCATTTCCACTAAAACCAGGAAAAAGACAAGGTTGCCCAACCTCACCACTATTATTCAACATAGTTTTGGAAATTTTAGCCACCGCAATCAGAGAAAAAAAAGAAATAAAAGGAATCCAAATTGGAAAAGAAGAAGTAAAGCTGTCAGTTTTTGCAGATGACATGATACTATACATAGAGTATCCTAAAGATGCTAACAGAAAACTACTAGAGCTAATCAATGAATTTGGTAAAATAGCAGGATACAATATTAATGCACAGAAATCACTTGTATTCCTATACACTAATGATGAAAAATCTGAAAGTGAAATTAAGAAAACACTCCCATTTGCCATTGCAACCAAAACAATAAAATATCCAGGAATAAACCTACCTAAGGGGACAAAAGACCTGTATGCAGAAAATTATAAGACACTGATGAAAGAAATTAAAGAGGATACAAATAGATGGAGAGATATACCATGTCCTTGGTTTGGAAGAATCAACATTGTGAAAATTATTATACTACCCAAAGCAATCTACAGATTCAATGTAATCCCTAGCAAACTACCACTGGCATTTTTCACAAAATGAGAACAAAATATTTCACAATTTGTATGGAAACACAAAGGACCCCGAATACCCAAAGCAATCTTTAGAAAGAAAAACGGAGCTGTAGGAATCAGGCTCCCTGCCTTCAGGCTATACTACAAAGCTACAGTAATCAAGACAGCATGGTACTGGCACCAAAACAGAAATATAGATCAATGGAACAGGATAAAAAGCCCAGAGATAAACCCACACACATATGGTCACCTTATCTTTGATAAAGGAGGCAAGAATATACAGTGGAGAAAGGACAGCCTCTTCAATAAGTGGTGCTGGGAAAACTGGACAGATACATGTAAAAGAATGAAATTAGAATACTCCCTAACACCATACACAAAAATAAACTCAAAATGGATTAAAGACCTAAATGTAAGGCCAGACAGTATCAAACTCTTAAAGGAAAACATTGGCAGAACACTCCATGACATAAATCACAGCAAGATCCTTTTTGACCCACCTCCTAGAGAAATGGAAATAAAAACAAAAATAAACAAATGGGATCTAATGAAACTTAAAAGCTTTTGCACAGCAAAGGAAACCATAAACAAGATGAAAAGACAACCCTTAGAATGGGAGAAAACATTTGCAAATGAAGCAACTGACAAAGGATTAATCTCCAAGATTTACAAGCAGCTCATGCAGCTCAATATCAAAAAAACAAACAACCCAATCCAAAAATGGGCAGAAGACCTAAATAGACATTTCTCCAAAGAAGATATACAGATTGCCAACAAACACATGAAAGAATGTTCAACATCATTAATCATTAGAGAAATGCAAATCAAAACTACAATGAGATATCATCTCACACCAGGCAGAATGGCCATCATCAAAAAATCTACAAACAATAAATGCTCGAGAGGGTGTGGAGAAAGGGAACCCTTTTGCACTGTTGGTGGGTATGTAAATTGGTACAGTCACTATGGGGAACAGTATGGAGGTTCCTTAAAAAACTGAAAATAGAACTACCATACGACCTAGCAATCCACTACTGGGCATATACCATGAGAAAACCATAATTTAAAAGAGTCATGTACAAAAATGTTAATTGCAGCTCTATTTACAATAGCCAGGATATGGAAACAACCTAAGTGTCCATCAACAGATGAATGGATGAAGAAGATGTGGTACATATATACAATGGAATATTACTCAGCCATAACAAGAAACAAAATTGATATTTGTAGTGAGGTGGATGGACGTAGAGTCTGTCATACAGAGTGAAGTTAAGTCAGAAAGAGAAAAACAAATACCGTATGTTAACACATATATATGGAATCTAAAAAAACAAAATAAAAAAGGTCATGAAGAACCTAGGGGCAAGATGGGAATAAAGACACAGACCTACTAGAGAATGGACTTGAGGTTACGGGGAGGGGAATGGTAAGCTGGGACAAAGTGAGAGAGTGGCATGGATATATGTACACTACCAAACGTAAAATGATAGCTAGTGTTAAGCAGCCGCATAGCACAAGGAAATCAGCTCGGTGCTTTTTGACCACCTAGTGGGGTGGGATGGAGGGAGACGCAAGAGGGAAGAGATATGGGGACATATGTATATGTATAACTGATTCACTTTGTTATAAAGCAGAAACTAACACACCATTGTAATACAATTATACTCCAATAAAGACGTTAAAAAAAAATTGCAATGGGAAACTCCAATACACCTACCAATGACTGAAGTTACGACTAGTAGTACCAGGTGTTGGAAAGCATGTCAAACCTGTGGAAGTCTTATACCCTGTTGCATTTAATCTAATGTGTTATCTCTGATTTTTCACTTCATTTATGGAGGAACTACAAGGGGTTTAAAATATTTTTTTTTTAAATTTTGATTTCAACTATGGTGGGTGTAACAAAAAGTTCCTCTAGAGAAAAAATAAATTTTCTATTGCATGACCCCCTACTGTCAAAAGGCAGTTAGTCTACCACATTTAAGAAACACACTAACTCATTCTTGAGTGTTTACTGTAAGAGCTGGTGAATCAAAGTTAAGTTTTCTAGAAGTATTTTCCCATAATAGGCCCAGGATTCAGCCCTTATGAGTTCTATAATATGACATATTCATATTTATTATCTAGATTCTTAAAATCAAATATGCTATCTCTGAGGGAAGAAAAACTATCCTTGCCATAACGATCTTTACTCTTAGAAAATGACAGTAGAGTAAACACAAGTAATAATTTTGCTTGATTTTCTCTTTGTTAGAAGCAATATGATGTAATTTAATGGTTCTTAACTCTGGCACCTGGGGTACTCTGTAAATATACACATGTCTAGACCTCTCTCTGGGAGTTTAGATTCAGGAGATGTGCTATGAAACTGAAGGATCTCCAGTTTTTAAATGTGCCCTAAAGCATCCTAATGTCCATCTCTTGTTGGAACAGTCTGGCTTGTGGAAGATCTAGGAGCTGATTTAACAAATATCAGGCTTCAAATGTTTCAAATTAAATAATAATATAGATGAAGTTATAACAAATTGAGTCCAGTCCTCTCATCATCTGTCTTTAATGTCTGATTAACTTAGTGAAGTGATGTAACCTAACCTATTAAGTCTCATGGCCCATGGTAGAGCTTTCTGTATCTCAATATCCTTATCTGCTCTGTTTGTTTATAAGGTTGTCAAAGAAATACAACTGGATAAAAGAAGAAAAGCAGTTTCCTAGACTCATGAAGTTCTCTAGTAACATGCTATGATAGAACATTCTCTAACTACCTGCTTGAATGTGTTTTGTCAGGGCCCACAAAGTAAAGAATCACTCCTCAGCTTCAGATTTCCTAGAGGGTGCCCAGCAAATGACAAATGTTGCCTGTTAGGAATTATAAGAACAGAAGAGGGGGGTCTCCAAGTTGAATTTTGGGGCTCCATCTCTGGGAACACCCTATTCATATACTTTTCCCCAGAGTTGCACTCAAGTATCCTGTCTTCACATAGCAGGAAACTACTAGCTGGGGGAATATGCGTCTCACCCATGGAATTAAACATAAGATGAAATGTATAACCATGTCACTGGAAGAAATAAAAGAATTCTCCAACCATATATCAATTTTAAAATATCCATACACACTGCTGCAAAGATCACACATTTACCCCTGATGCTCTGCTGTATAAGGTAAATAGGGTCAGGCCTGGAAGGGCCCGAGATGAAGGCTCTGAGTAGCCCCAATCTCTGAGGGTGTGACAGGCCAAGGTGGTAGATTTCACAGGATACAAAGGGGTGGACAGGGTGGACCTCAAGGACCATGTTAACAAAGTTTACAAAGTCAAGCACAAACAAAGCATTAGAATAAGATTGAATTATTAGAAAGATAAGTGGCTTAGATATCTGTGCCCTCAACCAAGTGAGAAATAAATTACTGAGCAGAGTACAGGACTGTGCACTACATGATATACTGCAGCTTACAACATCTATTTGCCTTTGATGAGTGTTTAATCATTTCTGCATCACTTTTTGCATCAACCTCATATAGGCTGTTTTCATATCCTGGGCTTTTTTGCCCCCACTGCAAATGCAGTTTCCCTAACTTTGTCTTCTAACCCAATCCATCCTTTGCTTTTATTGTTCTGGTTGTCTGTGCCATTCTCACAGTGCAAAATCTTTATTAAATGCCTCTAGAAGAAAGTAGCATTGCAGACAAATTCTCTCTATGATCAGGCAATAAGAAAGAACTGTCAGAACCACTGCAGGGTGGTGCCTCTGAATGGCCAAAGTGATAAGAGAGGTAGCGGTACTTTAAGAAAACTCTTAAGTTTTTCAATTATATTAAATTACTGCTTTTTCTCAAGCCTTTTGATTTCCTGTGCGTTGCTCACTGGGAAAATTCCAAAAACAGATAGAGCATCAAGGGAACTGAGAAAGAAATATTTATTTTACCCTAAAAATACTCACTCTAAGGCAAATATTGCTATTTAGACCTAAAACATCCAACATTTCTTAAGTCCAAAGCAATGGGTTAAGATTTCTCTGTTACAACTACACTTCTTGCTCCCTTTGCAATCATTTCTGGTGTTATCTTCTACCTTTGATCTCAATTTTCCACTCATTCCACACTTTCCAGAAAACATTTGAGAGAAAAAGAGAGTCCTATTAATAATTATGTTGAAACAAGTGTAAACCAATACCATCTGGGAACAACTAGGATGGTGTTTGCTATACTGCATGTCTGAATATCTAAGGCATCAATAATCTAGCAGAACTGCCCAAAATCACAGAGCTAACATCACATAAAAGTGGTCCTTAAGGTATCAGGGACAACTTTAAATTGAATGAAGGAAACTCATTCAATAATCATAGCATTTAAGTGACATACATATATTTATTATTATCTATTTAAAAATTAAGATTCATATTCACAGGTCATAATCTTTTCTAAATCTTTAGGAAATGACAGGATCATAATTGAAAAAATGGACAAGATTATGAACAGACAAATATTATATGCAGAAGAAATATAATTGTCCATGAAAAAAATGAAAAGATCATTAGTCTCACTAGTTTACAGAAAAAAAGCAAATTAATACACACAAAATTTGCTCTCATCAGATTGACAAAATTTTAAAAATTAATAAAAATAAAAAGATAAAATTCACTCACTTCACCAAGAAGCCTGGAGAGGTAAAAGTGCAGACTTCAGAGCTTCAGGGCATCAGCTGAAAGTCCCCAAATCAACATTCCACATATAAGCGATATCATATGATGTCTTTCTTTCTCTGTCTGACTTGCTTCGTGATGGTCTCCGGGTCCATCCATGTTGCCGCAGGTGGCATTGTTTCGTTCTTTTTGATGGCTGAGTGATGTTCCATTGTGTTTGTGTGCCGCATCTTCTTTGTCCGTTCGTCTGTTGATGGACATTTAGGTTGCTTTCATGCCTTGGCTACTGTGGACAGTGCTGCAATGAACATTGGAGTACATGTATCCTTTTGAACCATGTTTTTCTCTGAATATATGCCCAGGGGTGGGATTGCTGGATCATATGGTAGCTCTATTTTTGGTTTTTTGGGGAGCCTACATGGTGTTCTCCATGGTGGCTGTACCATGTTTGTAGATTTTTTGGTGATTGCCATTTGGACAGATGTGAGGTGATATTGTGGTTTTGATTTGCGTTTCCCTGATGATTGGCGGTGTTGAGCATATTTTCATGTGCCGGTTGGTCGTTTTTGTGTCTTCTTTGGAGGGGTGTCTATTCGGATCCTCTGCCCATTTTTTAAACTGGGTTTTTTTGTTTGTTTGCTTGTTTTGATGTTGAGTTGTATGAGTTCTTTGTATGTTTTGGATGTTAACCCCTTATCAGATATATAAAATGCCTTCTCCCATTCAGTAGGTGACCTTTTCTTTGTTGTAATGATTGTATTTAGGTGTGGAAATTCTTTTCCTTCAACTGCAAGTGACTTACAAAGTAATGCTGTTTAGGGGGTAAAGACTGTGCTCCTGGTTCCTGTTAAAGACCCAGTTGGGGAAAAAAAAAAGACCCAGTTGGGCTCAGCTCCTATGGGGAGAAGCTGTGGTCAGAGCAGACAAGACTTCACCTGGAAGTCTCCAGACAAGGTACATTCTGACTATTGAAGAGCAGATCGGGTACTGAAGGCTCCCGATCGCTCCCAGAAGCTAATAAAGGGCCACTTCAGCTCAGTTCTGCTAAAGAGTGAACTTCAGGGACCATGGCCAACCGTCTGCAGGAGGAGGCAGCCTGTCCAGTCTGTCAGGAGGTTTTCCTCAACCCCATTGCTCTCTCCTGTGCCCACACTTTCTGCTTTCATTGCATGCAAACTTGGATGGAAGAACAGAAGGATCTGAAATTGATCTGTCCCGTATGTCGAGGCATCAATGAGAATCCTCCTTTGGAGGAATGGCAAGTTGGAGAACTGATTCTTCTCATCGCACAGCACAGTTCCCAACTGGAGCAGGGTCTGCATGTGAATGATGAGTGTCTGAAGTTCTGGGAGGACATAACTCTGAATGCAGCCACCGCCAACCCCTTTCTTGTCCTCTCTGATGACCTAAGGAGTGTCCAGTGTGGGAAAATCTGCCAGAACCTGATGGAAGATCCCCAGAGATTTGCATACTGGGCTTGTATCCTGGGCACTCCATGCTTCTCCTCTGGCTGTCATTACTGGGTGGTAGAAGTGGGAGAGGGGAATGAGTGGGCTCTGGGGGTCTGCAAAAACTCGGTTGACAGGAAGAGGAAGAGCGGTTTTTCCTCTGAACATGGCTTCTGGATCATCAGCATGAAGGCGGGAATAATCTATACGTGTTCCATCCCAGAAACCAGAATTCCTGCAAGCCCTGGCCTTAGCCAAGTAGGAATTTTTCTAGATATTGAGTTGGAAGAAATCAAGTTTTTTGATGTTAGCAATGATGCCCTCATCTACATACACAGTAATTTCTCCTGTTTGGAGCCTTTGTGTCCGTTCTTTAGTCCTGAGTTCCCCGGAGAAGGTGATAATGGTGCCCCCCTAACCATCTGTCCATCAGGAACTCATCCCTTCCTAGAAACGTCCTGTGAGGTGAATGAGATCTTTGATGTGAGAAACGTCAGAATGACCCAAGAAGAGACAATTTTGTAGACTTTGTAGCTAAGCAATTTTTATTGATTTGAGGGTGTATTTTGTAGACCTTGCAACTAAATAACTATGGGGTGTAGGGGGTGTTATTAAGCACTTTAAAGCCTCAGTTTTTCGGTCTTTCTTTACTTGGGGATAATTATATCTCTCAGCCAAACAGCTGTGATGATCAGAGACTACACTGTGCATTTATTCTGTAGTATATACAATGGGGAGTTTTAGATTATAAATTAAATGTATAATTAGATTATACATTTTGTGGATAGGAACAATGCCTTTTTCATTATTTCATGCCTTTTCTATAGTATAATTCCTGATAATGATAACTGTCTGGGGAAAAAGAAGAATGAGATGCCAGAGTGAGATATTTTGACATGAAATTTAAATGAGAGAGACAAATGTACTGGGAAAGAACTGTTTTTCATTTTTACTTTCTTGAAAGACAAAGAACCTTTCACTGAGGTAGATATAGTTAGTGGTGATTCATGTTTGTCCTAATGAGAATGTTCAATAATTGGCATATTGGGTGGTTGTCAAATGGTATTGTATATACGATGGCCAAAAAGGTGCCAATAGGGTCAGTCAGAGAGTATCTGTCCTGGACTCCTTGCTTGGTGCCCTGCAGTTAACATTGCACTTTCTTCTACCACAACTCGTTGTCAGTAGATTGGCTTTACTACACACGGGTGAGCAGACCCAAGTTTGGTCCAGTAACAGTTTCTCGAAGATTCTGGACCTTCTGGAATCAATTATATAAGGAGGGAAATGACTGTTTGGAACACTGGATCCTCTCACAACCTATCTGTAGTTTGTGCCCCACCCCCCCTCACACCCACACTGTCCTAGACTGCAGTTTCCCACACCCCAGTCTTAAATGCTCATGATGGCTCCTTTTCAAACCATTCAGGGGCTTTTGGGTTGTATTTTTAAAATTTTACTGGGTCAGCCACTTCCAAGGTGGCATCTGTCCTAGGAATGCTGGGTTGGGACATGTTCTGGACTCTGACTTTGACTTCCTTTCCAAAGAGACCCAGAATTGTTGCAGGAAGAGGGACCCCTTCCAGGGCCCAAGAGTGGGCTCTTGTCTAACACTCAGAAATGAATTGCCTGAGGAGACACATGTACTGATAAAGCAAAAGACTTTACAGTAAGTCCCCTACATAAGAACCTTCAAGTTGTAAACTTTCAAAGATGCGAATGTGCGTTCACATGTCCAGTCACGTAAGTTAGTTCACATGTCTGGCATACATTGTCACGTACATGCATCTTCTACAAGTGGTTGTGCTTTTGTGTACTTTACTGTACAGTACCGTATAGAGTACAGTAGTACAGTATCTTTATTTGAAGCCCAAGTTGTCCAGAAGCAAGCGTAAAAGCAGCGGTGATGTAGTTGGTACTGCTAAGAAGCGCCAAGTGATAACGATGGAACTTGCTGTGCAACACGAGGAGCTTACTAATCAAGTCCTGATGGAACTAAAGGCCCAGAGAAGAGACAAAGAGAGACAAGAGGAAGAAGAAGTAACTGAAGAACCAAAGAGATTCACAACGCAGGAAATGGCAAGGGGATTTTCTTTAGTTGAGGAGGCACTGTTAGTTTTTGAGTCATAGGACCCGAACGTAGAACGGTACATGAAGCTTGCAGCAGCCGATCAGAATGTAATCCAGCATTACCATGTCATATATGACGAGAAAAAAAGAGCTACTATCCAGACATCACTGGATCGTTTTTTCAAGAGGGTAGATAGAATTGAATCCAGCAAGGAACCAGAACCTGTGCCATCAACGTCAGGCGTGAGTGAAATTGCAGCTTGCCCTCCATCTTCTATTGCTGACGATCCTTCAGCTCTACCATCTCCCACCTCCTCTCCCTCCTCCAGTCAGTAACTCTTCTTGCCTGTTCACTCGATGCCAGCCCCTCTATGCCAGCTGTTGTACTGTACTACTGTACTTTTCAAGGTACTGTACTGTAGGATTAAAAATGTTTTCTTTAAAAAAAAAAAAAGATAAAATTCAGATTTGAAGTAGGTATAGGCAAATTTCATACTCTTTGTGGTTATATAAATTGGTATGTCATTTTTGGAAGACAAATGGCAGAAACTGTTTAGAAGAAATTCATATACAGATATGAGTAGGTCTCATACCAATTTTACATCTGGAGAAGGGGATGAAGAATGACATTGGAGAAGCAAAGACAAGAAAGCTGAACACATTTTTACTTTATACAGTTCTATATCATTTAATGTTTTAGGGTGAGAATATATTTATTTTAAAAATAACTAGCTTGATTTAGAACTGGATACAGCAATAGAAAACACATCCTAACCTTGAAACCCAAATGTATTCATTAGAGTTCACTTTCATGTCAAATGAAGACATACCCCTCTAGCATGTATAGTTTAGATTCTAGTAATCAAAAAACCTCCTGGAACTAATAAGTGGTAATGGCAAGGTTGCAGAATACAAGGTTAATATACAAAAATAAATTTCTTACCAATATATAAACAATGAACCAGTGGAATTTGAAATTAAAAACACAATGCCATAAAAATGAAATACTTAAGTAAAAATTTAACAAAATATATTAAGGTTTATATCAGGAAAACTACAAAACTCTATGAACCAAATCAAAGAACTAAATAAATAGAGATATTTTCCAAGTTTATGGATAGGAAGACTCAACATTGTCCAGATTTTAGTTCTTTCCAAATTGATCTATAGATTCAATGCAATCCCAATCAAAATCCCAGCAAGTTATTGTATGGATGTCAACAAATTGGCTCTAAAGTTTATATGGAGAATCCCACCCCTGAGCATATACCCAGACAAAACTATAATTCAAAAAGATACATTCATCCCTATATTCATAGCAGCACTATTCACAATAACCAAAACATGGAAACAATGTAAATGTCCATCTACAGATGAATGGATAAAGAAGGTGTGGTATATATATACAATAGAATACTGCTCAGCCATAAAAAAGAACAAAATAATGCCATTGGCAGCAACATGGATGCAACTAGAGATTATCATACTAAGTGAAGTAACTCAGAAAGAGAAAGATTAATACCATATGATATCGCTTCTATGTGGAATCTAAACTATGGCACAAATGAACCTATCTACAAAACAGAAACAGACTCACAGACATAGATATCAGACTGTGGTTGCCAGGGGGGAGAGGGGAGAGAGAGGGATGTACTGGGAATTTGAGGTTGGTAGATGCAAACTATTACATTTAGAATGGATAAATAACAAGGTTCTACTGTATACCACAGGAGACTATATACAATCTCCTGGAATAAACCATAATGGAAAACAAAAGAAAAGAATTTTTAAAAAGAATGTATAAATGTGTAAAACTGAGTCACTTTGCTGTACAGCAGACATTGGCACAACATTGTAAATCAGCTATACTTCAATAAAAAATAAATTAAAAAAATTAAAGTTTATATGGAGAGACTAAAGACTCAGAAAAACCAACACAATATGGAAGGATAAAAACAAAGTTGGAGAACTGATGCTACCAGACTTCAATACTTATTGTAAAGCTAAAGTAATAATACAGTGTGATATTGGCAAAAGAATTGACAAATAGATCAATGGAACAGATTACAGAGGTCAGAAATAGGTCCACATAGATGTAGTCAGTTTATCTTTGACAAAGGAATAAAGGCAATACAGTGGAGCAAAGATAATTGCTTCAACAAATGATGCATGGACCTAGAGATTATTATACTAAGTGAAGTAACTCAGAGAGAGAAAGATAAATATTATATAATATCACATATATGTGGAATCTAAAAAATAGTACAAATGAACTTATTTACAAAGCAGAAACAGACTCACAGACATAGAAAACAAACTTCTGGTTAATAAAGGGGAAGTGGGAGGGGAGGGATAAATTGGGAGTATGGGATTAACAGATACACACTACCATATATAAAATAGATAAACAACAAGGATTATGCTGTATAGCACAGAGAGCTATATTCAATGTCTTGTAATAAACTATAATGGAAAAGAATTGAAAAAATATATATATATATACATATATGTGTAACTGAATCACTTTTCTGTACACCTGAAACTAGCACAATATTGCAAATCAGCTATAGTTCAACTTTTAAAAAATGGTGCTGGAGCAACTGGACATCCACCTGCAAATAAATGAATATACAACCATCACAAAAATTAACTCAAAATAGATCTAGACCTAAATGTAGAACATAAAACTATAAAACTCCTAGAAGATAACATAGGAGAAAATCTAGATAACCTTGGGTACAGTGAAGCCTTGTTAGATAGAACACCCAAGACACAATCCATGAGAAAACAAATTAATTAGCTGAACTGCATTAAAAACTTCTGCTCTGCAAAAGACACGATCAAGAGAATTAGCAGACAAGCCACAAGACTAGGAGAAAATACTTGTAATAGACACATCTGATGAAGATCTATTATCCAAAATATACAATGAATTTAAAACCAGAAACAAGAAAAAAACCCTATATAAAATGGACCAATGACCTTAACAGACACCTCACCAAAGAAGATATTACAGATGACAAATAATCATACCAAAAGATGCTCCACAACATATGTCATCAAGGAAATGCAAAGTAAATAAACAATGAGATACCATTACACACTTATTACAACAGCCAAAATCTGGAACATGGATAACACCAAATGCTGATGAGAATGTGGAGCAACAGGAGCAATCATACATTGCTGGTGGGAATGCAAAGTCATATTGAAAGACAGTTTGGTGAGTTTTTGGAAAACTAAACAATTGTGCTCCTTGGTATTTACTCAAAGGGGTTGAAAACTTAACCACAAAAACCTGCACATGGATATTTATAGGAACTTTATTCATTATTGCCAACCAAGATGTCCTTCAGTTGGTGAATGGATAAATAAACTTGTAAAACCAGACAATGGAATACTATTCAGTCCTAAAAATAAATGAGTTATTGAGCCATAAAAAGACATGGAGGAACCCTAAATGCATATTGTTAAGTGAAATAAGCCAATCTGAAAAGGCTATATACTGTATGCCCCACCATATGACATTCTGGAAAAGGTAAAATTGTGTGGAGACAATCAAAAGATCAGTGGTTGCCAGAGGTGGTGGTGGGGGTAGAGGAGGGGGAGAGGAGATGAATAGGCAGAGAACAGAGGACTTTAGGGCAGTGAAAATGCTCTGTATAATGTTGTAATGATGAATATTTGTCATTATACATTAGTCTAAACCCATAGAATGTACTATACAAAGAGTAACACTTAGGTGAACTATGGACTTTGGGTGATTATGATGTGTCAATGTAAGTCTATCCTTAGAAAAAATGTACCATTTTGGTGAGTGATATTGATAATGAGAGAGGTTATGTCTGTGTAGGGGCAGGGAGTATACGGGAAATCTCTGATAGTCCTATCAATTTTATTGTAAATGTAAAACTGATCTAAAAACTTTAATAAAAATATCATCATGTTGTATACATTAAATATATACAAGTTGTCATTTATGCCTCAATAAGCTTGACTCCACAGCACTCTGGGTTTCCGCCTCTACTATCCTCACAAAGACCTTATTCTATTGATAAATCCCTTTTTCTTGCTACTTCTCCCATTCTCATCACTCTTCTCATTATTTAAATATGTTTAATTCTCTACTTTCTTATAAAAATAAACCTTCCCTCAAACCTGCATCTGTCTCCAGCTTCTATATTCCTTTCTTTTACTGTCACATTTCTGAAAAGAATTCTCTTATATGATGAAACTATTTTAAAATTATTCATGTAAAACACCTCTTTATAATATTTTCCACCTCTCTCCCTTTTCAAGCATGTAATTAATCTCTTTGATCATTTTTTTTTTTTCAAGAGGGTGATTGGCTAGAGGGAAATACAAGAGTGACTTTGAGTCTTCCCTTTAATTCTATTGTGTAAAAAGATGTTTGGACTGTAGACAAAATGAATGGAAAAATAGAGAGAAGAATTACTATTCTTGCCCCAACACCCCTACCCCCTATCAGAAGATGCCCTTGAGTTGAAGGGAGGAGAGAAGGTAAGGCAATAAAGGCAAAGTCCCAGACACTTGGTGTCTTCCTCAGCAAGATTTGTAGATTTAGAAGGCAAGGATAGAATGCCCCTTGCCCTTTAGGCACAGCTTTAAGGGAAACTCCAGAAAGGTAATGTCTCCCTGGTGTATATAGCCAATGAGACCACTGATGCTCATGTTTAAAGTGTTGCACAGAAGCCAAGTAGGAGACTTTGGACTTAAGAGACCCTGTAGTCACAAAGAAGAGATGTTTAAGAGACATCCTGTATGTATCAATAAGTGAGAGCCATCTTCCCCACATTCCCAAGTTCCAAGGTTCCCCAGAAATTTGACTGAATCCTGAAGATAGGATGATTCTCCGAAAGAACTGATATTAAGTTCGTGCCACATTCATGGAATGTGGAATTGAAATAGCATAACTAAGTATCTAGAATGAGGTTTATGCCAAGGCAAGCAACAACTTTCATTCCTACTAAGTTCAACTGAGACACCTGCGACATTTTCCTATTTGACCTCTCTGTTACCGGGGACTCAGTTGACCAGTCTTTCCTTTAAACCCTCTCCATTCTCTGGAGTTCATGACAGTGAAAAATTCGGATATATTTACCAACTTCTTGGCTGCTTCTTAAACTATATTGCAGATTCTTTGTATGCTTGCTCTTTAACTGATACTACTTATTAATTCATTAAACAAATATTTATTAAGCATCCACCATAGACCTGGCACTGGGCACAGGAAAATGAACAAGGCAGATTTGGCCTCTTCCACTATAGATTGACTCAGCTAGTGCAACTGAGAAACTGAGTGTGAACAAGGACCTGAGTGAGGGTGAGCAGCACCCAACTTAAACTTAGGTCAGGTTTGGATCGCATACTCTCAGCCCATTCTTTGTAATCTCATCAGCAAATATTTATTCAACTACCTATGGTAATGATTGACATATCTCTAAATCAGGCCTAGTATCTATCTAGAGCATCTGCCTTGTGGATCTCTATTCTTGGAATATACTTTTGCACCTCAAACTCAAGAGGTCAAAATTGGCCTGTTTTGCTTATTTTGTGAATGTCATCCTATTGCCCAGACTAAAAATGTGGTCTTTATTCTTTACTTTTTTCTCTCCTTAACATCCTCATCCTATCAGTTCCTAACTTCTGTTGTGATATATCCTATCTCTTGAGTTTACCCACTGCTAACTTTTCCTTGGATTACTGAAATAGAAACCTAACTGGTCTCACTGCTTTTAATTTTGTCCCCCCAAACCAGCATATCTCAGCTGAGACTCAGCATATCTCCTGATTAGTCCACTGTTTACACTCTCTAGATTGGTTCCTTCACTGTTGGCCAACTCCTGTGCAACCCACCAAAGAATGTTAAAATGATAAACATTCCCAGAAAATGGTGCAAATGTACAATGCTGTAGAAGTTATACCACATTTTTTTCCACCAATGTTTTGTATCTGCCTGCACTATGCTAATACTGGAATGATCCCACCCAGCAAGGAGCTCCCAGTCTAATAAAGATACAAATAGGGAACTAGGCAACCACCACATAGTCTCAAGCACACACGATTACCCAGACAATTACCATTGTCTTTACAATGGTCTTGCATTTCTTACTCAACAAATACTAATTGGACCCACATTCTGTGCATGGAATTTTATCTCTTAACATGAGGTAAATGAATAAAGCACTCAACTATGACCTCTGCCAGAAAAATATTCGATTGTAAATCAGAACCAAGAGATATCAATGAACTGTCAGTTAAGAGTCTTGAGGCAAAGCTCACCATTGTTCATTGAAAGCAGAGAAACAAATTTTAGCTTCTGCCAAAGAGCCTTAGTGGTAGCAGTATTTAAGTAAGTCAACATGTGTAAAATGATCTAATGTTGAAAATATTATCTGCTTCATAGTCAAAGAAAATGAAAAAATTCTCAGAGGACATTGAAAATTATGAGCTTTCTTGCCAGTTTCACTAAGGTGTAAATCTGACTAGCTTCTGTCTAGACAATTGGCTATTCACTTTATTACATAACAACACTACTCTTCTCAGTGAATGACTAGTTAGCATGGGATATAAAATAATACCATCTGTTTTCAGGAAATCTTAGGAAAGTAAATAAAATATGCTTTATCCCCATTGCAATTAGCATGTATAATGTGCTAAACTTTTTCCTCCCTTTTGCCTGATTCTCTCCCTAATAGGGAGGAATGTCTTATATGGTGAAGGAAAGAAAATTAAGCCTCTGTGGCAAAGGTACCATTTACTGAGGATCTATTATTTCTGCATATTATTGTTTTTAATAATCATAAGAACCTTGCAAGATAACTATCATTACCTCCATTTTACAGAAGAGAACCCAGCTTCAAAGAAGTTGAGTAACATGCCCAAAGCAGCTAATAAGTGTTTGAATCAGAACTGAAATTCAATTCTTACTGCACTGTCATATTCCCTTTTATGATGCAAAAACTGTTTAGTTCATGTATTGTCTTGGTCTTTTGTAGATTTTGTAGGATACCAGCCCAGGGGCTTAGGTACACTGTAGGAGCAGAGCTGGCCACCATGACTAGGTAGCTGACTCTAATCTTCATGGGACATAAATTATGCATACTATATATTTGACTCCTGCTTCTGCCAAACAGCAGTGTCTAGAAGTGATGACCCCAGAGTAATTAGCTGGCTGCTTTGGAAAATATGGAAAAATTGGAAAGAAAAGGCCTTTTCCATTCCACATCTCAGATATCAGAGCTAGAATTCCTTTTAATGATCTCCACTGATCCAGAGAAAGAAAAGGTCCATTGCTTGGATCATGGGCAGAAATATTTTCAAAGAGAAAATGTACATATTTCTCATGCTGATGGTGTGGATATGCTCAATCTGTACACCCAAACATTCTTATTTAGCCACAGACTAGAAGGCACTTTTCTTAACTGCCTAATTGGAAGTTTTCACACAATGTATAGTTTTCTCTTTTTCCTTTCAAAATAAATAAATAAGTACATAATTAAAACTGGGGAGTCTGTAGTAAAATACTTCAAATAAGTTACAAATAAATTTATTCTGAACTTGTCATATTTCTATATAATAAATACCACTGCTGAGTAGCAATAATAATAAAATCTATCTTGGAAAATGCTAGTGATGGTATATATTGAATACTATTTCTACATATATAGTATTTAATTAAGGTAACAGAAGCACAGAATGACATTACGTGGTTTCCTCTGTAATTGAGAAAGGTTAAATTGAATTGTTGAGCAATATTTAATTTACTCTAATTTTGCCTCATTGAGATCCATCCTTGTAAGTGTTTTGAATATCTTTGCATGCATTAAAGTCTATTTAAGTAAAGCCTTTTTTCTTTTAACCAAGTACTAATTTGTGGCCACTTTCATAATTTTAATTATGAACAACATTGTTAGCCAAATATCAAACTCTTTGGAAATTTTTACATTAAAGGTAATTTTTCTGATAGCTGAAGTCATCTTACTCACATTATATGAAGTAAAAGAAGGTGATTGGTTATTCAAAAGTCCCTTTCTTATCTTTTAAAGAAGGTATATATAAGACCACAGTGCTTTTACGGGTGTGGAAATGTTGCCAAGTAAATTCCTAAGATTTCATTTTTATAAGGGCAAGTCAGAATTCTTTTTGTATCCTAAGAAGAAAATCTGTTTTTTTTTCTTTTTTTAATTGAAGTATAGTTGATGTAAAATATTATATTAGTTTCAGATGTACAACATAGTGTTTCAATTTTTCATAGATTATATTCCATTTAAAGTTATTATAAAATATTGGCTACTTTCCCTGCACTGTACAATGAATCCTTGTAGTTTATTTATTTTATACATAGTAGTTTGTACCTCTTAATTCCCTACATCTATATTGCCCCTCCTCCCTTCCCTCTCCCTACTGGTAACCCCTGGTTTGTTCTTTATATCTGTGAATCTGTTTATGTTTTGCTATATATTACATTTATTTGTTTTATTTTTAGAGTCCACGTATAGGTAATATTATACAGTATTTGTCTTTCTCTGTCTGACTTATTTCACCAAGCATATTATTCTCAAGGTCCATTCATTTTGCTTCAAATGGAAGAATCTCATTCTTTTTTACTGCTGAGTAATATATATTTCATTATATATATATATATATATATATATATATATATATATATATATATATATATATATATATACCACAAGTTCCTTATCCATTCATCTGTTGATGGACACTTAGACTACTTCCATTTATTGGCTATTGTAAATAATGCTGCTATGAACATTGGGGTACATGTATCTTTATAAATTAGTGTTTCTGTTTTCTTTGGATATATTCAGGAATGGAATTGCTGAATCATACAGTAGTTCTATTTTTAGTTTTTTGAGGAACCTCCAAACTGTTTCTCATAGTGGCTGAACCAATTTACATTCCAACCAACTAAACCTTTTCTCCACATTCTCATCAACATTTGTTATTTGTGGTCTTTTTTATGGTAGCTATTCTGACAGATGTGAGGTTATATCTCATTGTGGTTTTGATCTACATTTCTCTGATGACCAGTGATGTTGAGCATCTTTTCACGTGGTTGTTGGCCATCTACATGTCTTCTTTGGAGAGATGTCTATTCAGGTCTTCTTTCCATGTTTAATCAGTTTTTTGTTTTTTGTTTTTTTTGATAGTGAGTTATATGAGCTGTTTATATATTTTGGATATAAATCCTTATCAATATATCATATCATTTGTAAATATTTTCTCCCTTTTAGTAGGTTGTCTTTTTGTTTTGTCTATTGTTTCCTTTGCTGTGTAAAAGATTTTAAATTTAATTAGGTCCCGTTTGTGGGTTTTTTTGGCTTTTGTTTCCTTTTTCTTAGGAGACAGATCCAAAAAAATAGTGTGACAATTTATGTCAGAGAGAGTTCTGCCTATGTTTTCTTCTAGGAGTTTTATGATTTCCAGTCTTACATTTAGGTATTTTATTCATTTTGAGTTGACTTTTTTATGCATTGTTTTAATTTAATTTGTTTACATGTAGCTGCCCAGTTTTTCCAGCACCTCTTATTGAAGAAACTGTCTTTCGCCATTGTATAATCTTGCCTCCTTTATCGTAGATTAATTGACCATAAGTGCATGGGTTTATTTCTGGGCTCTCTATTTTGTTTAATTAATCTATGTGTCCAATTGCTGTAGCCTTGTAGTATATCCTGAAGTCAGGGAGCATGATACATCCACCTTTATTTTTTCTTTCTCAAGCTTGTTTTTGGCTGTTTGGAGTCTTTTGTGTTTCCACACAAATTTTAAGATTATCTGTTCCAGTTCTTTGAAAAATGATATTGGTATTTTGATAGGGATTGCATTGAATCTGTAGATTGCCTTGGGTTATATGGTCTTTTTAAAAATATTAATTTTTTTCAATCCATGAACACAGTATATCATTACATTTGTTTGTGTCACCACCATTTTTTTGTTCATGTGTCTTATAGTTTTCTGTGTACAGGTCTTTTGTCTCTGTAGTTAGATTTATTCCTGGGTATTTTTTTTCTTTTTGATATGATGGTAAATGTGATTTTTTCCCTTAATTTCTCTTTCTGATCTTTTGTTGTTAGTGTATAGAACATACACTAACATACATACATACATACTAGTGTATACAACAGATTTCTGTGTATTAACTTTGTATCCTACAACTTTACAGAACTCATTGATGAGCTCTAATAGTTTTCTGGTAGTGTCTTTAGGATTTTCTATGTATAGTATCATGCCATCTGAAAACAGTGAGAGTTTTACTTCTCCTTTTCCAGTTTGGATTCCTTTAATGTCTTTTTCTTCTCCAATAGCTGTAGCTAGGACTTCCAATACTATATTGAATAAAAATGGCAAGAGTGGGCATCCTTGTCTTGTTCCTGATCTTAGAGGAGATGTTTTCTGCTTTTTACCATTGAGTATGATGTTGCTATGGACCTAATATACATGACCTTTATTATGTTGAGGTATGTTCCCTGTATATGTAGTTTATTGACAGTTTTATCATAAATGGATGTGGAATTTTGTGAAAGGCTTTTTCTGCATCTATGGAGATGATAATATGATTTTTATTCTTCAGTTTGTTAATGTGGTGTGTCACATTGATTGATTTGTGGATATTGAACCATCCATTCATCCCTGGGATAAATCCCACTTGATCATGGCTTATGATTCTTTCAATGTATTGCTGAATTCAGTTTGCAAATATTTTGCTGAGGTTTTCTGCCTCTATGTTCATCAGTGATATTGTCTTGTAATTGTTTCTGTGTGATATTTTTGTCTGCTTTTGGTATCAGGGTGAAGCTGGTCTCATAACATGGGTTTGGAAGTGTTCTTTCTTCTGAATTTTTGGAAGAGTTTGACAAGAATAGGTATTAACTCTTCTCTAAATGTGTGGTAGAATTCACATGTGAATTCATCTGGTCCTGAACTTCTGTTTATTGGGAGTTTCTAAATTACCAATTCTAGTTCATTACTGGTAATTGGTCTGTTCATATTTTCTGTTTCTTCCTGGTTCAGTTTCAGGAGATTGTACATTTCTAAGAATTTGTCCATTTCTTCTAGGTTGTCCATTTTATTGTGGTATTGTTGTTCATAGTAATCTTTTAGGATACTTTTAATCTTTCTGCTGTCAGTTGTAACATCTTCCTCTTTACTTCTGATTTTAACGGTTTGGGTCCTCTCTCTTTTTTCCTTGATGCATCTAGCTACAGGTTATCAATTTTGTTTATCTTTTTAGAAAACCAGATGTTAGTTTCATTGATATTTTCTATTTTTTATTCTCTGTTTCATTTATTTATGCTCTCATCTTTAAGATTTCTTTTCTTCTACTAACTTTGGTCTTTGTTTTTTTTCTGAGTCCCTTTAGGTGTAAGGTTAGGTTGTTTATTTCATATTTTTCTTGTTTCCTGAGGTAGGATTGTACAGCTATAAACTTCCTTTTTGGAACTGCTTTTGCTGCATCCCATAGATTTTGGATTATTGTGTTTTTGTTTTCATTTGTCTCCAGGTAATTTTTTGATTTCTGCTTCAATTTCTTTGGTGATCCATTGGCTGTTTAGCTGTATATTGTTTAGCCTCCATGTGTTGTGTTTTTTGCAGTTTATTTTCTTGTAGTTGGTTTCTAGTGTCATAGTTTTGTGTTCAGAAAAGTGCTTGATATGATTTCAATTTTCTTAAATTTACTGAGACTTCTTTTGTGCCTACCATGTGATCTATTCTGAAGAATGTTCCATGTGCAGTTAAAAAGAATGTATTCTGCTGGGTTTGGATGGAATGTGCTATATGTATCTCTTTTTTTTTTTTTTTTTTTATATGTATCTCTTAAGTTCAACTGGTTTAATGTGTCATTTATGGCCATTGTTTCCTTATTAATATTTCATCTGAATAATGTCCATTGATGTAAGTGGGATATATTCATTATCATGAATAATGTCCATGATGTAATAATGTCAATTGAAGTAAGTTGATGTAATAATAACATCCCCTACTATTATTGTGTTTCTGTCAATTTCTTTCTTTTTGTCTGTTAATATATTTTTTATATATTTAGGTGCTCCTATGTTGAGTGCATATATACAATTGTTATATCTTCTTCTTGAATTGATTTCTTGATTACCATGTAATATCCTTCTTTATCTATTGTTACAGTCTTTGTTTTAAAGTCTATTTTGTCTGATGTAAGTATTGTTACCTTGATTATCTTTTAATTTCCATTTGCATGTAATTCACTTTTTCATCTCCTCCCTTTCAGTCTGTGCCTGTCTTTAGAACTGAAGTGGTTCTCTTATAAGCAGTATATATATGGGTTTTGTCTTTTTTATCCATTCAGCCACTCTATGTCTTTTGATTGGAGCATTTAGTCTGTTTCCATTTAAACCACTGGTGCAGTGGTTAAGAATCTGCCTGCCAATGCAGGGGACATGGGTGCAAACCCTGGTCCAGGAAGATCCCACATGCCACGGAGCAACTAATCCCATGCACCACAACTATAGGGCCTGAGCTCTAGAGCCCATGAGCCACAACTACTGAGCCCACATGCCACAACTACTGAATCCTGCATGCCTGGAGCCTCTGCTCCACAACAAGAGAAGCCACTGCAATGAGAAGCCCGTGCACCACAATGAAGAGTAGCCCCTGCTCACCACAACTACAGAAAGCCTGCACACAGCAATGAAGACCCAATGTAACCATAAAAAATAAATAAATAAATTTATTTATTTTTTAAAAATTAAAAAAAAAATAAAGTAATTATTGGTATGTATGTTCTTACTGCCATTTTGTTAAATTGTTTTGGGTTTATTTTTGTTGTTCTTTTTTTGTTCCTTTCTTCTTCTTTTGTTCTCTTCTCTTGTGCTTTGATGACTATCTAGTATTATGTGTTGATTCCTCTTTGTGTGTGTGTGTGTGTGTGTGTGTGTGTGTGTGTGTGTATGTATCTATTATAGCCTTTTGGTTTATGGTTACCATGAGGTTTATACATAGCAGTCTATATATATATATATATATATATATATATATACTTACTTTAAGTTGCTGATCTCTTAATTTCAAACACATTTTAACAACCCTGCATTTTTACTTGCCTTACCCCATGATTACTCTTTTTGAAATCATATTTTATATCTTTTTGTTTTGTGTATGCTTTATCAACTTATTATGGATATAGATTATTTTTCTACTTTTATTTTTAACCTGCCTACTATCTTTGCACATGGTTTATTTACTATCTTTACTATATATTTGCCTTTACCAATGAATCTTGTCATTTTATACTTTTCATGTTTATGGCTGTGGCCTTTTCTTTTTTGCCTAGAGAAGTCCCTTTAACATTTCTTGTAAAGCTGGTTTGGTGGTGCTGAACTCTTTTAGATTTTGCTTGTCTGTAAAGCTTTTGATTTCTTAAAATTGAATGAGAGCCTTGCTGGATAAAGTATTCTTGGTTGTAGGTTCTTCCTAGTCAACATTTTCAGTATATTATGCCACTCCCTTCTGCACTGAAGATTTCTCATGAGAGGTCAGCTGATAGTCCAATGGGTGTTCCCTTGTATGTAGCTTGTTGCTCTTCCCCCGCTACTTTTAATATTCTCACTTCAATCTTAAGTTTTACCATTTTTAATTACAATGTGTCTTGGTGTGGTCCTCTTTGGTGATCCTGTTTGGGACTCTCTGTGCTTCCTGACTTGGATGTCTGTTTTCTTTCCCAGGTTGTGGAAGTTTTCAGCTATTATGCCTTCAAATATGTTCTCTGCCTCTTTCTCTCTCTCTGGGACGCCTATTATGCAAATGTTAGAATATTTGATGTATTCCAGAGGTCTCTCAACTGTCGTCACCTTTTTATTCTTTTTTTCTTTTTTCTATGCAGCTTGATTGATTTCCACTACTTTCTCTTCCAGCTCACTGATCCATTGCTCTGTGTCATTTAATCTACTGTAGATTCCTTCTAATGCATTTTTCATTTCAATTATTGTATATACTTTTCTTTATATTTTCTAACTCTTTTTGAAAAACCTCTAACTTCTCACTCTGTTCATCCATTCTTTTCCCAAGTTCTTTGATCATTTTTATGATCATTACCTTGAACTCTTTACTGGGTAGATTTCGTATCTCCACTTTACTTAGTACTTTTTCTTTTATCTTGTTGCTTCATTTGGAACCGGTTCCTCTGTCACCTCATTTTCCTAATTTGCTGTTTTATTTATATTTATCTGGAGGTTGATTACATTTCCTGACCTTGGAGAAGTGGCCTTTTGTAGTAGATGTCCTATGCATCCCAACAGTACACTCCCCTCTGGTCACTAGAGTTTTAAGGGTGCTCCTTTTGTGGGCTGTGTGGCTCCTTCAGTTATAGTGGGCTGACTACTGGGGCTGGTCTGGTAAATGTGGCTGTCCTGCAGTCCATTTTTGCCAGGCCTTGCCTTGTGTGGAACCTGCCAGCCACTGGTTGGCAGGGCTGGGTTATGAGGTCCTGGCTGCTGAAACCTAGGGGGTCCTGGGGCTAGTGCTGGCTCACTGATTGGCAAAGCTGGTTCTGGGATGGGTGGTTGCAGGGGCCAGTGTTCACAGATCTGGTGTCAGCCTGATGGTGGGCATGGCAGGGTCCAGTGTATCCCAAACCTGGTTTCAACCCACTGGTAGTTGGGGCTGGATCTCAGGGCCACTGGCTGACAGACTCAAGACATCCCAGAGCTGGTATTGGCCTGCTGGTGAGCAGGTTCAGGGTTTGGGATGCCCTAGGGCTGGTGCCAGCCTGCTGATGGGTGAAATTAGCATCCTGGAGTTCTCAAGGCTGTACCCATCCACTGGTGAGTACTGCCTGGTTCTGGGGCTAGTGTATGCCCATTGTCTGGTAGAGCCAGGTCTTGGGGTCCCTGGCAGAACCGTTGTTGAACTGCTAGTGAGTGAGGCTGAGGCCCAGGGAGTGCCAGGGCTAGTTCTGGCTCACTGTTGGGTGGAACTGGGACCCAAGTTCTCTTCAGCAGTGCCCTGGGGGTCCTAGAGCTGGTTTCAGCCTTCTTTTAGGTGGGTCTGATTCCTGACACAGCTGGCTGGAGGATCCAGGATGCCTCAAACATATGTCAGCCCACTAGTGACTGGGGCCAGATCCTGTGGTGGCTGGCTGAGGAGCCCAAGGTGTCTCAGAGCTGGTGCTGGCCTGCTTGTGGATGGGTCCCTGGCCCAAGGTGTCCTGGGGCTGGTAGGAGCCCACTGGTGGGCGGACTGGATCCTGCCATGGCAGGCTGTGGGTCTACCATTGTCCTGGGATGGTATCCACCCACTGGTGAGTGTGGCCTGTGCCTAAGGGATCCTGGGGCCGCTGTCTCTTCTCTAGTGTGTGAGGCTAGTCCTGGGGTTAGTGTTGGTCCTCTGATGGGTGGGGCTGAGGTCCAGGGAATCCTAGGCCTACTGCCAGCTCACTGGTGGATGAAGCTTTGTTCCAGGGCCTCTGGCTGCATGGCCCTGATTGTCCTGGATTTGGTGTATTGCAGCTCACTTGTGAGTGGGGCTGGAGCCCAGGGCTCCTGGGGCTGGTGCTTGCCCACGGGAGGGTCGACCTGGGTCCCAAGGGCTCTGTCCATAGGGCCCTGGAGGTACCAGGGATAGTGCTTGCACACTGATGTGTGGAGATGGGTCCTGAGCCCAGTGGTGAACAGAGCTATGTCCTGGGGTAGCTGTGGGCTCAATGGGTCTAAAAGCAGCCTGTCTGATGGTGGGTGGGGCTGTGTCTCCACCTGGCTAGTTGGCTTGAGGTGTTCCAGTACTGGTGCTGACAGGTTGGTTGGTGCTAATAAGCTAGAGGGTGGATTCCAAAGTGACTCTTGCCAGCACCAGTGTCCATGTGGCAGAATGAGCTCCCTAAAATGACTGCTGCTAGTTACTATCTCCCCAGAGTGAGCTCTAGCTGTCTTTTGTCCCTCTGGGAGACTCTCCAAGATCAGCAGGTGTGTCTGACCCATGACCCTTTCAAATTAATGCTTTTGCCCTAGGTACTGGAGTGTGTTAGATTTTGTGTGCACCCTTTAAGAGTGAAGTCTCTATTTCCCACAGCCCTCTGGGTCTCCTGAAAATAAGCCCTGCTGGCCTTCAAATCCAAATATTCTGGGGGTTTGTCTTCCTGGGGCAGGACCAGTCGGCTGGGGAGCCTTGGGTGGGGCTCAGACCCATTGCTCCTTGGGAAGAAACTCAGCAATTGTAATTATCCTCCTGTTTGCACGTTGCTCAGGTGTATGTGTCTTGACTATACTGCAACTCCATTCCTCCTACCCATCTCCTTATGGTTCCTTCTTTATATCTCTACTTGTAGAAGATCTTTTCTGCTACATCCCAGTCTCTCTCATCAATAGCTGCTCTGTAAATTGTTGTAATTTTGGTGTGCCTGTGAGAGGAAGTGAGGGGTCTTCCTATTCCACCATCTTGGCCAAGTTACCCAGAAAAAAACTTTGTTGAACTGCAAGTATGGATTCAGAGGACCATATGTTAAAGTACATCATTACTATATGAGACAATGTGTGCTGCCACCACCAGAAGACATTTTCATTACTTCTCATTTACTACAGGCTTCATAGTATTCCCAGCAGTTAAAAAGATCATTTTAAGTAAAGAGGTAGAGCAACACTTTCAGGTCTAGATGTTTTAAGAATATTTTATGCAATTATGCCAGAGCTTAATGAACAAAATAAACATCTTAGTGATAAAAGGAGGAAAAAAACCCTCTCACTCATGAATTCTAAAGTCAAATCCAAGTCACCAGTTAGTAGGTATCCTTTAAGAATTATACGTATGATGGATGGACCCAGAGATTATCAAACTAAGTTAAGTAAGCCAGACAAATATCATATGACATAGATTATAAGTGGAATCTAAAATAAAAGATACAAATGAACTTATTTACAAAACAGAAATAGACTCACAGACATAGAAAACAAACTTATGGTTACCAAAGGGGAGAGTCAGGTAGGAATAAAATAGGGATAAATTAGGAGTTTGGGATTAACATATACACACTATGATATATAAAATAGATAACCAACAATGACCTACTGTATAGCACAGGGAACCATACTTAGTATTTCGTGATAACCTATAAGAGAAAATAATCTGAAAAAGAATATATGTATATACGATGTGTATATATATAACTGAATTACTGTGCTGTACACCTGAAACTAACACATTGTAAATCAACTAAACTTTAATAAAAAAAGACTTACCTATATGAGAAAAGCGCAACCAAAATATACATTCAGAGTCAAAGTATAATTATAGTCATAAGGCAAAATTATAATTCTTAGCCAAATATAAATAGTATATGTGCAGAAGATAATATTTAAGTCATTAATTAATGGGAAAACCAATAAGATGTTAAAACTGGTTCAAAGAACTTTTCAAATATTAGGCTATTTATAGCAAATTTAACAAAGAAATGTTGGGCTAATATTGCAGATTTCCATTTTTTAAAAGCACAACTATGGTCCAATAGGTTATAAGTGTTTGAAATCATTCATTTCACTGAGCAGAAATTATTTTTATCTTTACTGGATAAACTATGAGTTAAGTACTTCATTTAATCTGGGACCTCTATTCAGTAATAAACAATGAGGTGAACTAAGTACATTCTTCTAGACAATCCTTGAATGGCCTTTGCTCCCATATGACATTGAAAAGACATACCCAAACTTTGTGCCTTTGTTCCAAGTTTTGGGTCATTATTTTGACAAAAGTAATGAATTGTGCAGTAGATTCCTCCCCAAAATTTTCAGATACCACTAGTAAACTGATTTATATTTTATTGGTGTATTATGGTACTAAATTGTGGAGGTTTTTTCTTACACATAAGAAATTATAGAAATCCTGCTCAACATTGTATTAGCATATATATAAGTTGAGTTACAAATGAGTAGTGGGTATTAGAGCTACATTTTAAAGACATGTTGTACTGTTTTCATATTTTGAAACCATTACATTTATTTCATGACACATACATTTTCATAGACCTTTGAAAACTGTGAAGGACATGGACACTGTGTCTAAAGTATGTTTCAAAGATAAATGATAAACCTACTAAGAATTATATTTTCTCCAGGCTATTGAATCATTTTTAATGCACCTTTCCATAAAGCCATAGCCTAAATATCAAGGTCTTCCATATTTCTCCAGTAATTGATTCTCTGCTACTTCCAAAAAGACCTGCCTGATTTGGGCATAGATCAAGATTACTCAGTGACTTGATGCACAATTGCACAGGCTCTTAAGCTGCATTCCTTGTGTTGAATCCTGATTATTAAGAATCTCTGGGCAAGTTAACCTCTCCAAGTCTCTCTCCTCATTTCAAAAATGGTTTAATAAAATTACCTTCCACAGAGGGTTCCAGTGAGGATTAAATGAATAACTTTTCATTACTTACATAAGCATTGTCTATGTCATAGTGAGCATACAATAATTAGCTCTTTTTGGTCAGTTCAGCCTCTTCGTCTTCTGTTCCATGTTACCTGTCCTTTTTTTTTTTTTTTTTTTAACTTTTATCTCTCCCTCATACCTGGAAAGTTCTCACAATCTGAGCCATTCTTCAATGCTTTACCACAGTCTCCATTTTTTCTTGCATTGATTTCCTCTTCTAAACTGTCATTGCATTTAACTATATACTATTTTACATGGTTTGCTGCTATTTCATCTATCCTGTTATTTCTGTTACTAAACATCATCTGGAAAACAGTGTGACTTTAAGAGGTGTGTACTAATTTGATAAGGTACCGTTCTACCTAGGAAAATAGGCTCAGGCCCAAGGGTTCTGGGCTTGAAAAGAAATTAGGATGAGAGTATTACATGTTAGGTACAGAGCCATTAAGTCAAACCTCTCCTTCCAGCTACTCCCATAAGTATATGTACTTATGTGTTTCATTTTATCTTTTGTATCTGTCTATCCATCGTGCATGTGTGTGTGTGTGTGTGTGTGTGTGTGTGTGTGTGTGGTGTCAGTTTGTTTAAATGAGAATCTATGTTTATGAGGCTGTACTCTGCATTTGATTTTGCTCTTGGTTTGGTGTCCTGGAGAACAATCAAAGAAGGCACAGATTTGTAAGAGCATGGCAAGAGATTATGAAAGAGAACATACATTGTTTCCATCTTCAAGAAAATCTTTTGCAAATCTACTGTGCACCAAATAACACCGGGTACCAGAGGTGTGTAATACATCAGCCTTTCTCTGAAATCGTTTAGTCTTGTGAGTACAACAGTAGTTTAATTTGGATTTTTAAAGATCCATGATTATTTTAATGATCTTTATAAATTTTAAATATGAGACCAGAAAGATGTACATTCAATCTCAAATATAGATCATTTATTTGGTTCCCTACCCACCTCTACTCCTTAGGTCTTTCTATTCCATGGGCGACACCTATGGGGGAAATGAGGAGCTCACATAAATGTTCCTTAGAGCCACCTTCAGCAGAATTGACACCATAAAATGCTTGAGCCCAAGCATCACATGTTCCATGTGCTGGGGCCCCTTCCTCTATAGTAAGGTCAGTTGCTACTGCTTCTGCGGATGCTGATGTCACAGCTGAAGTTGTGTCTGCCCCACTATCATGGGTTTACTGTGTTTTGCCTGCCCTTGCATATTTGCCATGACCCTCTGTCAAATGTGGCACTGTGTAGACTGAACAAACATTGCCATTTGCCTGGAACCATCCAGGTACTAGCACTGGGAGATCTATATCTCAAGAAATCCTACACAATGGGACAAACTAGGATGGTTGATCACTGGGACATTTATGCACTGGCTGAACCTTTGCCCAGGCATCCACCCACCCCTATGCGAGACATAAGGTCCATTATCTGCTTCTTTACTACACAGCATTTCACAGGAGAATGTGGATCAATTCCTCCCACTGGAACTTTGCTTCACTCAGCAACAGTTTCCTGGAGAAATAAGGTAGATTCAGTCCAAGTGCTGTTCCATAGTTCTTCTCTTCTTCCCCATCAGGAGAGCATTCGATTCTGTTATTCCTTCCTCTCTCCTCTTCTCAGTAACTTCAGCCCTTCTTTTCTTTTTCTCTTCCTCCCATAGCTTCTGCTTTTTGAGAAGAATCAACTATTAGCCCTTCAAACATTTGTATATTTAAACATAACTCCTTTGTATCTTCTTATCCCCTCTGAGCCAAAATCCTTACCTAAATGTCTTTTTCTAACTATATAAGAAAAATACATCTGCCAAGGATGCTGTATTTTAACACCTGAGGCTTAAATCAAGGCCACTTTTCCCTTGGCCAGGCAGAATGTCTTTCTTTATTTGGTTTTTCCAAATGCTAAATCTGAATATAAAAACCAAGCCCACTTTAAAAGTCATGTGTTAAAACATGAAAGAAGTTGAGGAGCATCCCCCAGTGAAAAAGTTATTCCTCATTTGATTAATGCAGAAAAAAGTCATAAAGCTCTCCAAATATTTATTTTCAGAATAAGAGGCAAAATGTATATTTGATTCCCCAAAACACATTTCTGAAAGTTCTAAGTTTCTGAATATTGAGTTGGGCATGAACCCTTACAGGATTCATAATTATAACTCTGCTATTTTGATAAAACAATATGCTCAAAAGCAATATTTGGGTACTCTTTGAACATAATTGAAAGCTAAGCAAATGCATTTTAGTGGTATGTGTTAAGAATCACATGTAAAATTTATATTTTGGTATAGGTTGGAGAGGGAATATGAGATGATATTATTTTACAGGGGAAAGAAGACGCCCTTTTCTTATGTGCCATGGTACTTCACAGTTTACATGGGAAATACAAATCTACCATGAAACTCTCTTACTCAAATCCTTCAGGAGCTTCCCATATAAAGGCACAAATCTCTATATGGCCTAGAGAATTTTGTGTGATCTAACCAACCCAGTTGTTCTTTCTTTAGGGAAATTTGGTTTCCCTTTGCCCTGCCAGGGGACATTTGGCAATATCTGGAAACGTTTTTGGTTGTCATGACTAAAGGCGGAGGGATGACAGTGGGTAGGGTACCCATCTAGTGGGTAGAGGTCAGAAATCCTACTAATATCCCACACAAGACAGCTCTCCACAATGAAGAATCAGCTGACCCCAAATATCAATAGTTCTGAGGTTGAGAAACCCTGATTCTAGCCCCTCTCTAACTCTCTGGATTCCTCTCATACAGTTCATGTCTTTCTTTGCTGTGTTTCTATCATATTGACCTTCTTTTCGTTCCTTGAATGGGCCCCTATCCTTCCCACATCTGGCACGTAACCATACTGTTCCCACTGCCAGAAGGTTCTCCCCAGGACCCCTCTCTCTTTGCCTGGGTACGTTTCTGTTCTTGAGCTCTCAGCTTCAAGAGCAATTTTTTAGGGCACCTCACCCCATTAGAACACATAGCCCTGTTATATGGTCTCTTGGCATCCTGTACTTTTCCTTCATAACTTGTTTCACGGTTTATAATTATATACATGTTCAATTGCTTTATTAACATCTGCATCCTTCATTCGGTTCCAAGAAAAAAGGAGCCCTGCTTCTTTGCTCACTGTGAAATCCCTGATCCAGCATAATACTAATGGTAAACCTTTATTGAATATTTGCTGTATGTCAGGCAATGTGCCAAATTCCTTGTAAGAATTATTTCCTCCTTATACTATCCTCATGAGATGATAGGTACTCAGCTCTTATTATCCTGTTGACAGGTAAGGAGTGGAGTCACTGAGAGGTTATATATCTTGCTAAAGATCTCCTAGCTATGAAAGTGGGGAGCCAAGATACCTACTCAGGTCTGTCTGACTCCAAAGCCACTCAATAAAATGTTTCCTGAAGAAGAGTGAGAGCATTCATATAGAGAGAAGAGAAGCATGGAAATAAAGGAAGCTGTCATCATATCTGTGGGAGGCTTTATTCCTAGTGGAATTGCTCCAGAAGTTATCGTTTCTTGCCAGAAAACATCAGGACTATGTAAGCATGCTCTAGAAAGACTTCTGAGCATGATAAAGATATGTCATAGTCAAGGTGAAGCCAAGAGTAGCTGGTGGCCTCAGTATGATAAGGAAACATGACCACGGAGATTTGGGGTCTTGCAACTGTTTGTGAAGAGTTGTATCCTTAAGAACATTGGCCCCCCAAGGCTGATTTCTCACTAAAATCTTCTGGAAAGCCTTTTAAAATGTCCATGCGCATTCCCACCCTTGATATCCCAATCAGAAATTGAAAGTGGTGTTTGAATTCTGTTTGTTTACTTATTTTTTAATGGTTTCTCCTGAGATTACTAGTCTGCAGTCAAGGTTTGATGTGGGGAATTCTGATGAGAGAGAAGCAGCCCAGAGAAGGCTAGCATGGTGCCTTAAAAAGGGTGGAGTTGGACCTGGGAAATCTTACTAGGTGTATAGACTGTGTGAAACTATTTTGTCTGTCTATCAGTTTTTGTAGGTTCCTACTTCTGACCACAGTGTCTGCTTTCCAGAGAGGATTTCCTCTCTCTCCATGTGGTCCTGTAAGGGCTTTTAACTATGGTGACAGCTGCACACAAACACATACACCCTGTTGGAGACGGGAGCATATGAACTACAGTGGGCCACTCACTCATCCATTCCTCCTTCAAAATAATTAAGTTGGAGTTGAACACAATCAGTGCTGATTAGAATCTTCCCTGAGATTGGTAGAGACAAGTTTCTTTGCAATGGGGTGGTGAAGCTATAAGAATACAAAGTGGTCACCTTTTCTGGCCACATAGAGAAGTCCAATGTTTGAAAATGAGTCATGGAGGGGAACAGAATTAAAAGATAGGAAGAGAAAGAGTACTGGTGGCATAATTAGAATGACCTCTTTACTTCACAATCACATTAGCCAACAAATCCTTGAGAAGTTTGTGTATATCAATGTACACCCTTGCTTCAGTGGTTCTTTTCTTAATAATCAGCAGGTTAAATAGGTACAATTCACACTGGGGAAATTATCTTGAAGGGAACATAAATTAAACTGCCTGTGCTCACACTGAACTCTGCTGTTGAACTTGGGTTGCCCATGGCCCTAAATTAGTGCCCTGATCAAATTCTTTAGAATGACTTAGAAGAATGGGCTGCTGGGGAGGGTTGAGGTGGGAATGAGGAACTTGGTGAAAGAAAGACTATGGGATAAGACCAGACTCTGTGTGTAAGGGAGAGGGCTTCCTGAAAGTTGGATGAGACTTACAATGGAAGTTGGAAGAATTCAGAGTAGAGATGAAGAAGGCACAAACTATTGGGTGTAAGATAGGCTCAAGGATGTGTTGTAAAATATGGGGAATATAGCCAGTATTTTATAATAACTGTAAGTGGAAAGTAACCTTTAAAAATTGTATATTTTTAAAAAATAAAATAAAATAATTTAATAAAAGCGTAGAGACACAAAGGCAAAGAATATAAGGACGTCACCACCCCCTTGGAGGAGGTAAATCATGGACACATCCTTCTGGCATATGAAAAAGTTATATTTAAGTGCACAGCTTTAACACTGTCCCTTTTATATTTTAGTTGTTTTAAATGACTTAAAGTTTTTGGTCCACTTCAATTCCCTTATCCAGCCCTGTGTCGTATTGGGGAAAATAAATGAAAGAGTTGGTAAATAACTCTTTCCAATCCTTGAAATTCAGCCTCTCTTACAACCTTGGATTCTGACAGAGCATCCTATAGAGATGCCATGGCAGGCAGGCCAAAGTATGCTAAAACAGCAAAAGTAGCTATGGCTCAAAGAGAGCAGACAGCAGGAGTGGGAGGAGTCAGAGGCTGGTAGGAAAGGATGCCTGAGGAACCCATTGATAAGCCCTGTCCTCCATTCTTCATGCACAACAGAGAAAAACTGACCCTTGAAATGGGCGTGGGGAGCAGGAGGCAGGGGTAAGGAGCTGTTCAAGGATTGCAAATATTTGTGCTACGGCCTTGATTGAGTCTATACCAACCACAAATTATAGAACTCTATTACTAAATACCATATGCTAACATGTATATGGAATCAAAAAAAAAAAAAAAAAGGTTCTGAAGAACCTAGGGGAAGGACAGGAATATAGACGCAGAGGTACAGAATGGACTTGAGGGCACAGGGAGGGGGAAGTGTAAGCTGAGACGAAGTGAGAGAGTGGCATGGACATATATACACTACCAAATATAAAATAGATAACTAGTGGGAAGCAACCGCATAGCACAGGGAGATCAGCTCGGTGCTTTGTGACCACCTAGAGGGGTGGGATAGGGAGGGTGGGAGGGAGGCACAAGAGGGAGGGAATATGGGGATATATGTATATGTATAGCTGATTCACTTTGTTATACAGCAGAAACTAACACAACATTGTAAAGCATTTATACTCCAATAAAGATGTTAAAAAAAATGAACAATTCCAAATGAATTGCATTCCTTTTATTGTCCATCCTTACACTGAGCGCTGAGTTTCCATGTTTTTCTTACTGTTCTTTCTTATTCTGTGAATAACTCATGAACAAGTAATTTAAAGAGGGTTTCCTTAAACTTCTGATTATAACAGTGTTTGACTCCCAAAGAACTTTGAAAACCCACTAATAAAGGCACTTCTCACTTGCCTGTAGCAGGATGACCATAGTCTGCATGAGACTCCGCAGTGATTTTTCAAAGCTGCAAACATTTGATGTAAGGGCAGTGGACAAAATGATATACGCCTATCTTTTGACCTTGACTAAGGCAACAGATTTCTTCCAGTAGCTTTTCCCCTCCAACAATTTTGTGCTGAGTGAGAGAACATAATGCTTCTTAAGGAGAGAACCAAACAATTAGGACTTAAGTTGCAAAATAAGTATGAACCACTGTCCTCATGAAAATCTTTATGTGTGAAAAGTGAATAATGAATAGAAACTCTATAATACAAATTATTGATCCTCAGTTGAAATAATGCCATCATGTTCAGGGGCCTTAAAAATAGCACCTGGGTGTTAGATTTGACTGGGAAGGTAGGGAAAACCTGAAATGATATATCAGAGTTAAACAAGATCAATAAGCAGAGTTAGAATTGAAATCCGATGTGAGTCCATTAAGAACCAGGTCTTCTACATGGTACCCATTCCTCTTTCGTTGTCAGTGTTATAGTGTAAGGCACAATATGGATACTCACTTAGGGAGGAAAAATAAAATATAATCCTTGTTTTTCCAAAATGTGAATCAGCAGGGTATAGAGTTGCTGGTGTAATCTGTAGCTAATAATACTGGAATAATTTGATTAACCTTAAGCTGTAAAGTAAGCCTCTATCAGAAGGCATTCACCTGAGTTTAGTAAACTTTAATTATTGTCCTGAAATTTTCAAAAGAAATTCAATTCTCTAACCCATGGGGGGGAAGACAGGCATGTGTTAACCTCAGAAGGGAAGCAACTTTCTTTACTTCTTCATTCATGCAATGTGTATTTACTGAGCATCTATCATATGCCCAAGCACTTTGGTAAACTCAGGATAAATCAGTGAATATGTCAGATGTGTCCCATGATATGAGGATTATGTCTAAAAAGGAATGTAGAAGTCAGCAGCAATATCAAAAAGTAATAGTCATCAGTGACACAGTGGATTTGTTCATAAAGGGCTGTGGGTTATTTCTAGGAATTGTTTCTCCTCTATAATTAGAAGACAATCATTCATTCATTTAACAATATTTATTTATGTCTGCTAAGCGTCAGGCACTATATTTTCTTCTGGATATTTGGTGGAGAACAAAACAGATGTGGCCCTTGCCTTTTGATAATAAAATCAAATGAATCCTAATCATCCCTGAATTGGCAGAGCTACTGAGTTATTGATGACTACATTGCCCTTCTATTTCAATAAGAAGTACAATGTTGCTGAACATTTTGTTTCTCCTAATGATATATTAATATAAAAACAGTGACACAAACATGAAATGCTAGAGGCCTTAGTTTCCTACAGGTATACCACATCCATATGTACATGTTTGGGCAAACATCATGAAGCTGTGATCTTTTGGTGGGATAATTTTAAAGTTTTATGTGGAAAGGAGAGAAATAGAATTGTTTTCCCACTTTGGAAACAAATGGGCAGCCTCAAACCAAGCTTCTGAGTCTCTCATGGCAAGGGGCTAGAATACGGATGGACAGGGCAATGCTGCAAGGGCAAAGACACCCATGCTCCATGCCCATGTGTGTTGATCTTGGAGCATCCATCATAGTAAGGATGGAAATTTAAGAGATTTAGACACAGACACCATGGTGTCCAGTGAAGTTATTTATTTTCAAAGTGCCTTGGCCTGATTAAAGCAGGTAATGCAGGAATTATGAATTTCTTGTTTCTCCTGTACCTCTTGTCTTTCAACTAGCTCCTGCCCACTAATGACCCCTCTTCTGAGGTACCCTGTGGCCATTTTTAATATTGTGTTGACTTTTTCTGTTTAAGTGTCAGTGTGATCCACAAAACTTTAACACACTGTAAAATGTATAAAATAGGTACCATCTGCCAGGCACTTTAGCAAATCTACATTCCTCAATCCTGACAAAAATTCTATGAGAAAAATATAATTTTAATCTGATTTCACAATGTGGAAGCTGAGGTACAGCAAGGTTAAATAGCTTGCCCTAATCACACAGCCAGTAAGTGACAGAGGTGGGTTTCCCTGTGATTTGTGCACCAGAATCACCAGAGGTGACTTTTAAAAATATAGGTCTCTGAGAGTGGTGTTTGGCATTTTATGTTTTCCTAAAGAGACTCGGAAAATTCTGATATGACTGCATTGGGAACAACTGTACTAGACTTTGAAAACTGATGTGAAAATATTGGAGTTGACATCTGTCCTCTCTACCTTCCTTTTCCTAATCCTTTCTATGTTGATGATGACCCTGCCTTCTCCAAAATATCTCTGCTCAATCTCAGTCTCATAGAACCTTAATGTTAGTCAACAAAGATAATCATTCTTAAAGTGTTATAAGGTGAGCAATATATTTCCTGGAAAGAATTCCAGTCTAGGAATCCAGATATTGTCTTCAATTAGTAGCCGTATAATTTTAGGCTACTCATTGAATGCTTCGGAGTTTATCTTTTCATTTGTAAAATAAGATGGAATAAAACTTAGACTTTTACCTTCACTGTCTAATGTGATAGCCACTAGCCACTTGTGATTATTTACACTTAAATTAATTAAAAATTAAATAAAATGAAAAATTCAGTTCCTCAGTTACACCAGCCTCATTTCAAGTGCTTAGTAGCTACCATGTGGCTAGCAGCTACCATATTGAGCTGCACCAAGATGGAACACTTTCATCATTGCATGAAGAAGTTGTATTTGATAGTATGGATCCTATGGTCAAATGAGGTCAGATAACCTAAAGACCTTTTTTTCCCCTCTATTCTCACCATCCTCAGAAGTAGGTATCCAAGATACACAGTCATCTTTATTTTTATAATTTAATTTCCTTTCTGACCTCTCATAAGTATTCTGGCTGAAAATGTAAACAGTTAATTCCAGGTGAATAAAATTCTTTCAAGCTTAAACACAGGTAATTTGGAGTTGAATTGCTTTTCCTTGGGGTATTGCACATAATTTCTGGGTATTGTAACAATTTGGGCTTGCACCCAGACCTCAACCAACACTTTCTAGGTTGGAGCCCGTTATAAGCTCCAAGAACCAATCTGTTCTGTCGTATCACTTAGTAGATGTTGTGTATGTGTATATGTGTGCACATGTGCATTAGGGTAGTGTGATGGAGTGAGAAGGGAGACTGAGGCTATAGGGGCCTGGAGAGAAGACCCTGCATTGTGCTTCCTGAATGATACTCTGTAGACAGTTGCCTACAACAGGCCAGAAATATACATGTGGTAATCAGTGATTTGGGAAAATATTAACAAGACTTACCCAAAAGATATTCATGACAAATTGAAATTAAAATGGAGTGGTCACAGTTCAGGAATACAAAAATAGAGTCAGGTGGCCATTAGGAATCTGGTTTCAGACACATTTCTGCACCACTGAGAACTTGAACTTTCTTTGAACTAAACCAGACCCAAGGACACCACCAGCTGTATCCAGAACAACACATGCGAGCTGTAACCTTATAATATCAAGGTTTCCCCTTGTAACTAGGCAACAATTTTGGACCCCGACCAATCCTAACTTAACAAGCTCCCTTATTTCTTTCCAGCTCCAATTATAATTCTTGATAAACAATTATACTCATGTAACTAATTGTAGCTTTGTGGGTTTTGCCTTTACAAACCTCCCCCATTTTGTAGTTGGGCAGAACACAATTCAAATGCTTCTAGAATTTCTGTCTCCCAGGCTGCAGTCCTAACAAACCCCACAGAAAACAATTTTTTATTTCAATCAGGTCTCCATTTCTGAAATTTTAATTAACAATATGAAACTATATGTCCACAAAAAACAAAGCAACCAATAAACAAAACCTTGTAAAATAATCTTCAAAACATTCTTCTTCTTAATGGCCCCTAAAGGGAAAAAATCCAAATGGCCACTAACAGGAAAATGCATAAGTAAATTGTAGTATATTCGTAACATGGAACACTACTCATCAATAAAGGGGAATGAACTACTAATACACACAATACAGATGATTCTCAAAATAATTATGTTGAGTCAATTTTTTAAAAAAAAACAGAAATGAGAGTACATGTTTTATGTTTCCATTTATGTGAAGTTCTAGAACAGGCATAGCCATCCATGGTGATAGACATCAGAAAGTGATTCCCATGGGAAGAGAGGGGAATTGACTTGAAAGGTCCATGAAGAACTTACTAGAGGGTCACAGAAATGTTTTATATTTTAGTTTTGGTGGTAGTTTTATGAGTGTGCATAATTGTAAATACCCATTAAACTGTGCTATTAAGAACTGTGCACTTAGTTTTATGTAAGTGCCTCAAAAAAGGACACACACATACTCCTACTCCACAAGGTAAGACAATGAGATGTAGGAGCTCTCTGAGGTACTTTATTGAAAAAACTGATATTGAGTAAAAATTTTATGAAACTCAGAGGCTTCTGGATATTAAAGGAGAAAAACTGTCATCTGGGTAATTTGAAAACTACTGGTGGTCCACAAGGTTGTAAAAATCAATGAATGAACTATCAATCTTTGACCTACATTTTCAATAATTTTTATGTTCTCTGCTGCTCTTGGACAAGCATTGACTGAGTAAAGAAGACATTTCCTAAATTTTCTTCTGTTGAAATTCTATTTCCTCTGGTTTATTTTGTAATTGACTAGTATTTGACACATTTAACAACCTTTTCCTTGTAAATTAAAGAGAAGACCAGAATCTTTTTGAGTTATAATTTGACTTTTCTTGAGATGTTGGTTTAAATAGATAGCTTTAACCCTAGTGAATTCTTAAATTGAGTTTGTCCCTTTAAGAGAAAGAGAGAGACAGTTATGATTTGGGAATGGATTTCATTCTACTTTAAGTGTGTTGGCGTTGTCACTCTTGTTGGTAGCTGCAAGGTTGCAAGTTTTGCTAGTTGTTATATGATCTATGAGCTGCATGGTACAACCACGTTTATTTGGGAGGAGCTTCAGGAAACAGGGTCCAAGGTTTTCAGACCAATCATTCCTGATTCTGACTTCTAGCTCAATCTTAGACATCAGTGTACAATTTCTGACATATTAAAATGAATCTAATATCAAAGACTAAATTTAAATAATTCAAAGTGAGCCAACCATGTTTCAAAAATTGCACGTGCTTCATCAATTATTGTATTTAAAGAGCTATGGACTTTGAACCAGAACTCAAGTTTGGATTGCACCACTTACTGGTCATGTGAAATTAGGCACATCCTATAAATTCTCTGAGCCAAGTTTCCTAATCTCCCCGTAGGGTTGTAGTTGAAAACTTGAGCTTTAGGTCAAGTAGTTTGATCATGGATAAATTGTAAAAACTTAGTGACATAATACACGTAAGGGATTTAGCATTGTGCTCAATAAAATAAGATAGCTGTTATGTTCTTCACAGCTGTTCAATTGTTTTTGATAGCAATCAAAACACCATATAATTATTTAATTGTTATTTTTTATTGTTATTACCATCTGAGCCAATTAAGTTCACCTGCAGCAGAAATGTTTTGAATAAGAAAATCAATAACAGCAAGGACAGAATTAACAAAGGAAGAGAACTTGTCAGGAGGATATCCAAGAGGCGTTCTGTTCAGGGAGCTGAGAAAGGTCAAAATAGGATTCACTCTTGCATGGACACAAAATAAGTGCAGACAGGTATTATTCACCAGCATGGTTTACTGCAATCAGGAGTCAGTGGTAGCCTCCTGGGGTCAATTATCAATGAAGAGTCTAGAATTCGATGTGCTCAGTGCTGTCATTGCCACATGTAGCAAGCAATGAAGATATTTGGTGGAGATTTTGCAACATAATGTTGTATCTAATCTTTTAAATCTTTTATTCTGCAAGATAAAATACCTGACATTTTACCTATCTAAATCAACAGAATTTGTTTGCTCCACCATATATCACAGATACCTTGGTTAGATAATGATCTACCACCAGGAATTCCTATTCCAGCTGCAATGTAAAGATTTCTTCTGACTCAAGATTCTGTGTTGTACAGACATTGAATGATACAAAACATTTCCAATAATATTTTCAAGAGTTAGCATGAAACCTGTCACCAATAATTAAATTCCATTGTCACCATAATTTTTGTTCAAGTCTAGAAAGGGAAAGGATGTGGATGACTCTAATTGTGGCTGCTTCAACGGTGTCACTACTTGAGTCAATGAACATGACACATGGTTTGAAAAGCTGATTCAGTTGTGTCAGTATCAGATGATTTTTCTACTGAACAATATGTTAGTGACAGGACAATTAGATTGCTGAGTAAGGGCCCAAGACTACATTTAAAGGGCTTTTAAAAATCAATATTAGTAAATATTGATTATTCTACTCTACTGATTTTACAACATTTAAAAAAATTAACCACAGTGAAGTCAGGTTATGTCTTAAAATTAACGACATGAACACTTGCCATCAGCTAGGAGAGAGATGTGATACAATCATGTAAAAGACATTTGTTAAAATAAAGAAAACTCTGGCATCATTATATATTAAATTTGATGAAATAAGGGTTAGTGTTCATGAGTATAATATAGCATTAATGTGAGTGCAATGTAGAATATTCTATACTGCCTGTTCTCTTTCCTTGGTTGAACTGGTTTTATGGGCAGTGAAAAAGGTCAGGAAATACTTGGGGTAGACAAAACACAGCATAGCACAGGTTCTGACTTTGGAGGCAGACACAGCGGGCTCTGCATATCTTGCATCCTCCTTTACTACTTTGCCTATCAGTACCCTCTTTTTTAAAATGACGATACTAAAAGTACTATCTTCATCATTAGCATGTTGTAAAAATTAAATAGGATTATTCATATGAGAGTTTAGTTAGTTCCTGACACATGGTATCAATATATATGTCTTTATTATTTTTCCTAATGTTTTTGTGCAGAAGCCATATCTAAGAAATAAGGATCAAGGACTGTGTCACCTGCTGCCTAGATAGATGACATTTATTGAGTCTGAAAACAAGAAAGGAAAGGTGGAGGTAGAATTTATGCAAAGACTTGAGTCTGTGGCCTAACCCATTACATAATTTTAATTGCTGAATGTTGTGCAGTACATGATTTGACTCTAGAAAGGGAATTCTTTCATTAGCTCACTGTTAAATTACAAATTTTAGCCAGCATTGAAATTTAAATTCTTCCTAATGACCAAAAAGCCTAAAAACTTAGACCAGAGCCAAGTACTCTAATTTATATAACACACTAGTATCATACTTTGCTTCATATATCCTAGCTTTAGGTCAGGATAACTAAATATTGCTAAGGCAACCAATGATTTACTGAGTGTTTATAAAGTACTTGTATAATTTTAAAATCAAATAACTTTGAATATACACAATAATAATAAACAGTAAACATCACCATGGAAGTATATATTTAATATGTTAAAGTTTTAAATGCTAATTTTAATGTTCCATTATATTAAAAAATCAGACACAATGTCTGTGAATATTTCTTTTTTTGAGAGAGTAACAGTTAGTGAATATTCTATAATGTTTCAAGATTTCTTTATAAATGAACTATGAAAATCGAGCCTTTCCAACAGTAACTTCCTCAAGTACCACTTTGCTTCCTTATAAGATGCTTAAAATATGAGAAATTCAAAAGAATGATGGTTTTTTTAAGAGAGTGAATTTGTAGAAGGCTGAATCACTTATCATTACAGTTTCACCTAAGCTTTCTCATTTGGATAATTTATATTTCAAGGAGCTATCTTAACCCTACCAAAAACATCACAGTCATTAAAAAACCTAATGTTTAAGATCAGTAAATCAAATTTAATTCAAGGGATAACAACAGCAAGTGAAGAGTACTTTTAGTAAGTTGGAAAATCAGAATCTAAGGTACTTTACTAAATATCTCACAGTGGGTAGGTTTTTATGATTATTCATTCTCAGAGGGAAGCCTCTTCTCTAGGAAGCTCTTATCAAATGTGCAGGCATAGCCTGGAAGCAGTTACACTCTAATACAAAACTACATATTATCATGGAGGCTTTGCTCAGATTTACAAAAAATATTATTTAATGAATGGGAACTTTGTTAAATTTTACTATTTGTTTACCTATTGGAAAGCAGTGCAAGTACACTCAAGGCTGTATATTTGAACCATAGATTAAAAAAAATAAATAAAATATACTTTCATGTGAAATTTATGAATTCTTTCATGGGGGTACTTAAATGGTTCCACAGCTTCATTTGCACATATTCAGTGCCCCATAACCCTGAAAGGACTATTAGATTTTTCTGCTTGCAATTTCTGAGTTTGATCTTTTTTCTTTTAATTGAAAGTATAGTTAAGTTACAATGTTGTATTAGTTTCAGGTGTACAGCAAAGTAATTCATATATATATATATATATAAAATCAGATATATATCAGATTCTTTTCCCTTATAGATTATTTTAAAATATTGTATATATTTTCCTGTGTTATACTACCAGGATACTAGCAAGTGATGAACTCCTTGCTTTCACAGAAGGATTCTTGGAGACGGAGAGAGAGGATATACCCTGAATATACCCATGGTTATTCCAACTGAGAGAGTTTGTAATTCTTGCAGTTATAACCAGGTGCTGGCTATTGCTCCCTCAGTCATTCAAGACTCTGTACTGCTTCAGGTACTTCTACTCCTTGCCTCAAGCCTTTGTCCCTAGTTCTCTGTGAGTTCCGGTTTGTGGCATACAGGACTAACAGTCCAGTAAGGACAAAAATAAAAATGCCTGTGACTGCAATTGTTATTCCAACAGAGGAAGCCATGCAGACAGAATAGTCATGCACATTGGCAAATATTCCCAGGGTCACAGTCAGTAACCGTATGAGGTAATGATCACATATTCAGAGTGAGACATGCATCCGGGCTTTACCTTCCTTCTTAGTACCGTGGTACTCATCTTCTAAACCCCTGAACACTTTTTCTGGAATAAGGTCAGTACACAATTTGTTGAATAAAAATGTAGTTGCTTTAGGTTTCCCTACTAATACTTCAATTTATGTTAACTGAGATAAAAACCTCAGCACCTTCTCAAGGGGTTTTTATCTTTCCAAAATGGAAATCACTAAGCAAGTTCTTCTCTGTGCCAACAGCCTTCAGTTCTGAGGGCCTCAGGCTTCTCTGTCTTTAAGATAGGGGTATCCAATATACAAGGTACCCTTGTGTTTTCTCTGAAAGTAACACCCCTTTTCTCCAGAGATTCTCTTTACCAGCAGAGGTTTATTCACTCCCTAGTTATCAGGAATCACTTGTTTGTAAGAATCAGAAGTGTCATTGTACAAATGGCATCTCTGAACGTCTTGCAGCTTGTTCATTTTATAAAATTAAGAAGAAAATAAAAGAGCCAAACAGTAATAATAATTATGGTTTGTACTGTATTTTAAATTTGGGGCACAATAATTAGTTTTGAGAGACTCTGGGTGTTTACCAGCTCTCACTAGACATTATTTTCCTTCAGCACTAGGATGGCTTCTTATCTTCCTCCTCCTCCTCCTTCTCTTTATCATCATCATCAAATATAAAGGCTATAATTTTTAAGCACTTACAATGTACAAGGGACTGTACTAGAACTTCATTTAATTAATCCTTACAACAACTTTATAAAATGGGCATCATTCCTTTTTTAAATGAGGGGATTTAGACTTGGTGAGTGAAGTAACCAGTATGATATCACCAAAGCTAGTCTGTGAAATGTTCAGGGCTGCACCACTTTATTATTATTATTATTATTATTATTATTATTATTATTATTATTATTAAAGAATAGTTGATTTACAACATTATGCTAGCTTCAGATGTACAGTATAGTGATTCATTTTGGTTTTGTTTCTTGCAGATTATATTCCATTATAGATTATTATAAGATTTTGGGTATAATTCCCTGTGCTACACAGGAAATCCTGTTGCTTATCTATTTTATGTATAGTATTTTCTATCTGTTAATCCCATTCTCCTAAATTTTTCCTCCCTCTGTCCCTCTCCTCTTTGGTAACCATAAGTTTGTTTTCTATATCTATAAATCTGTTTCCATTTAGTATATAGATTCATTTGTATTATTTGTATTTGTATTATTTTTTAGACTCCACATGTAAGTGATATCATATGATATCTGTCTTTCTCTGTCACAATAAATGAAATTAAAAATTATCTGTCTTTCACCAGCCCAAGAGGCTTGTCTGCTCACCTACCAGCTGGGACAGGTGGGGGCTGGGAGCTAAGGCCTGGGCTTCGGATTTCAGACCCCAGGGAGAGGACTGGGGTTGGCTGCATGAACACAGACTGGAGAGGACTAGTGCACCACAGCTAGCTGGGAGGGAGGCTGGGAAAAAGTCTGGAACTGCCTAAGAGGCAAGAGACAATTGTTTCAGGGTGTGCAAGGAGAGTGGATTCAGAGCATTGCCAAAACGAGCTCCAGAGAGGGGCACAAGCTGTGGCTATCAGCATGGACACCAGAGATGGGCATGAGACATTAAGGCTGCTGCTGTAGCCACCAAGAAGCCTGTGTGCAAGCACAGGTCACTATCCACACCTTCCCTCCTGGGAGCCAGTGCAGCCTGCCACTGCCAGGGTCCCGTGATCCAGGAACAACTTACCCGGGAGAACACACAATGCACCTCAGACTGTTGCAATGATATATTGACCTCTGTGGCCGCAGGCTCATTTCGCTTTCTGTACCCCTCCCTCCCCCCGGCCTGAGTGAGCTACAGCCCCCTAATCAGCTGCTTCTTTTACCCTGTCCCGTCTGAGTGAAGAACAGACGCCCTCAGGAGACCTACATGAAGAGGTGGGACCAAATCCAAAGCTGAACCCCAGGAGCTGTGTGAACAAAGAAGAGAAAGGGAAATCTCTCCCACTAGCCTCAGGAGCAGTGGATTAAATCTCCACAACCAACTTGATGTACACTGCATCTGTGGAATACCTGAATAGAAAATGAATCATCCCAAAATTGAGGTGGTGGATTCTGAGAGCAACTCTAGACTTGGGGTTTGCTTTCTGCATGTAATTTGTTTCTGGTTTTATGTTTATCTTATTTTAGTATTTATAGTTTATTATCATTGGGAGATTTGTTTATTGATTTGGTTGCTCTCTTCCTTTTTTTAAAAAAAAATATATATGCTTTTTACTTTTTCTCTTTTTGTGAGTGTGTATGTGTATGCTTCTTTGTGTTATTTTGTCTGTATAGCTTTGTTTTTACCATTTGTCCTAGGATTCTGCCTGTCCGTTTTGTTTGTTTGTTTGTTTTGTTATGCTTTAATATAGTTTTTAGTGCTTGTTATCATTGGTAGATTGGATTTTTGGTTTGGTTGCTCTCTTCCTTCTTTCTTTCTTTTTTTTCTTTTTTAATTACTTTTATTTTTAAGTATTTATTTTAATAACTTTTTTATTTTATTCTACTTTATATTATTTTCCCCTTCTTTCTTTCTTTCTTCCTTTCTTTCTTTCTTTTCTACCTTTTCTTCTGAGCTGTGTGGCTGACAGGGTCTTGGTGCTCCAGCTGGGTGTGAGACCTGTGCCTCTGAGCTGGGAGAGCTGAATTCAGGACAATGGTCTATGAAAGACCTCCCAGCTACACATAATATCAAATGGGGAAAGCTCTCCCAGAGATCTCCATCTCAATGCTAGACCCAGCTCAACTCAACGACAAGCGAGCTACAGTGCTGGACACCCAATGCCAAATAACTAGCAAGACAGGAAATCAAAACCACCCATTAGCAGAGAGGTTACCTAAAATCATAATAAGGTCACAACACCACAAAACACACCACTGGATGTGGTCCTGCCCACCACAAACAAAAGATCCAGTCTCATCCACCAGAACAGAGGCACTAGTCCCCTCCACCAGGAAGCCTACACAACCCACTGGACCAACATTAGCCACTGAGGGCACACACCAAAAACAGTGGGAACTACAAACCTGCAGCCTGTGAAAAGGAGAACCTAAACACAGTGAGTTAATCAATATGAGATGACAGAGAAACACACAGCAGATGAAGGAGCAAAGTAAAAACCCACCAGACCAAACAAATGAAGAGGAAATAGACAGTCTACCTGAAAAAAAAATTCAGAGAAATGATAGTAAAGATGATCCAAAATCTTGAAAATAGAATGGAGAAAATTCAAGAAACGTTTAACAAAGAACTGGAAGAACTGAAGAACAAACAAACAATGATGAACAACACAATAAAAGAAATTTAAAATTCTCTAGAAGGAATCAATAGCAGAATAACTGAGGCAGAAGAACGGATACATGAACTGGAAGATAAAATAGTGGAAATAACTACTGCAGAGCAGAATAAAGATAAAAGAATGAAAAGAATTGAGGACAGTCTCAGAGACTTCTAGGACAACATTAAATGCACCAACATTCTAATTATAAGGGTCCAAGAAGAAGAAGAGAAAAAGAAAGGGACTGAGAAAATATTTGAAGAGATTATAGTTGAACATTTCTTTAATATGGGAAAGGAAATAGTCAACCAAGTCCAGGGAGCACACAGAGTCCCATACAGGATAAATTCAATGAGAAACACATCAAGACACATATTAATCAGATGATCAAAAATTAAATACAAAGAAAAAAATTTAAAAGCAGCAAGGGAAAAACAAAAAATAATATACAAGGGAATCCCCATAAGGTTAAGAGCTGATCTTTCAGCAGAAACTCTGGAAGCCAGAAGGGAGTGTCAAGACATATTTAAAGTGATGAAAGGGAAAAACCTACAACCAAGATTACTCTACCCAGCAAGTTTCTCACTCAGATTTGATGGAGAAATTAAAACCTTTACAGACAAGAAAACCTAAGAGAATTCAGCACGACAAAACCAGCTTTACAACAAATGCTAAAGAAACTTATCTAGGCAGGAGACACAAGAGGAGGAAAAGACCTACAATAACAAACCCAAAACAATTAGGAAAATGGTAGTAGGAATATACATATTGATAATTACCTTAAATGTAAATGGATTATATGCTCCAACCAAAATATATAGACTGGCTGAATGGATACAAAAACAAGATCCATATATATGTTGTCTACAAGAGACACACTTCAGACTTAAGGACACATACAGACTGAAAGTGAGGGGATGGAAAAAGTTACTCCATGCAAATGGAAATCAAAATACAGCTGGAGCAGCATTCTCATATCAGACAAAATAGACTTTAAAATAAAGACTATTACAGGAGACAAAGAAGGACACTACATAATGATCAAAGTATCAATCCATGAAGAAGATATAACAATTGTAAATATTTATGAACCCAACATAGGAGCATCTCAGTATATAAGGCAAATGTAAACAACCATAAAGGGGAATTGACAGTAACACAATAACAGTAGCGGACTTATCACTCCATTTTCACTGATGGACAGATCATCCAAAATGAAAATAAATGAGGAAACACAAGCTTTATATGATACATTAAACAAGATGGACTTAATTGAGAATTTTAGGACCTTCCATCCAAAAACAACAGAATATAATTTCTTCTCAAGTGCTTATGGAACATTCTCCAGGATAGATCATATCTTGGGTCACAAATCAAGCCTTGGTAAATTTAAGAAAATTGAAATCATATCAAGCATCTTTTCCGACCACAACACTATAAGATTAGATATCAATTACAGGAAAAAATCTGTAAAAAATACAAACACATGGAGGCTAAACAATAAACTACTTAATAACCAAGAGATCACTGAAGAAATCAAAGAGAAAATAAAAAAATACCTAGAAACAAATGACTATGAAAACACGACAAGGCAAAGCTATGGGATGCAGCAAAAGCAGTTCTAAGAGGAAAGTTTATAGCAAGACAATTTTACCTCAAGAAACAAGAAACATCTAAAATAAACAACCTAAATTTACACCTAAAGCAATTAGAGAAAGAAGAACAACAACAAAAAAAAACCACCAAGGTTAACAGAAGGAAAGAAATAATAAAGATCAGATCAGAAATAAATGAAAAAGAAATGAAGGAAACAAGGCAAAGATCAATAAAAGTAAAAGCTGGTTCTTTGAGAAGATAAACAAAATTGATAAATCATTAGCCAGACTCATGAAGAAAAAAAGGGAGAAGACTCAAATCAATAGAACTAGAAATGAAAAGGAGAAATAACAACAGACATGGCAGAAACACAAAGGATCATGAGAGATTACTACAAGCAACTATATGCCAATAAAATGGACAACCTGGAAGAAATGAACAAATTCTTAGAAAAGCACAACCGTCTGAGACTGAACCAGGAAGAAATAGAATATTTAAACAGACCAATCACAAGCACTGAAATTGAGACTGTGATTTAAAATCTTCCAACAAACAAGAGCCAGGACCAGATGGCTTCACAGGCAAATTCTATCAAACATTCAGAGAAGAGCTAACACCTATCCTTCTCAAACTGTTCAAAATATAGCAGAGGGAGGAACACTCCCAACCTCATTATAGAAGGCCACCATCACCCTGATAAAAAAACAGAAAAAGATGTCACAAAGAAAGAAATATACAGGCCAATATCACTGATGAACATAGATGCAAAAATCCTCAACAAAATACTAGCAAACAGAATCCAACAGCACAATAAAAGGATCATACCTCATGATCAAGTGGGGTTTATCCCAGGAATGCAAGGATTCTTCAATATATGCAAATCAATCAATGTGATACACCATATTAACAAATTTAAGGAGAAGAACCATATAATCATCTCAATAGATGCAGAAAAAGCTTTTGACAAAATTCAACCCCCATTTATGATAAACACCGTCCAGAAAGTAGGCATAGAGGGAACTTACCTCAAGAAAATAAAGGCCATATATGAGAAACTCACAGCCAACATCCTTCTCAATGGTGAAAAACTGTAACTGTTTCCACTAAGATCAGGAACAAGACAAGGTTGCCCACTCTTACCACAATTATTCAACATAGTTTTGGAAGTTTTAGCCACAGCAATCAGAGAAAAAAAAGAAATAAAAGGAATCCAAATAGGAAAAGAGGAAGTGAAGCTGTCACTGTTTGCAGATGACATGATATTATACATAGAGAATCCTAAACACGCTACTAGAAAACTACTAGAGCTAATCAATGAATTTGGTAAAGTAGCAGGACACAAATTAATGCACAGAATTCTCTTGCATTCCTATACACTAATGATGAAAATCTGAAAGAGAAATTAAGGAAACACTCTCAATTACCATTGTAATATAAAGAATAAAATACCTGGGAATAAACCTACCTAAGGAGACAAGAGACCTGTATGCAGAACAGTATAAGACACTGATGAAAAAAAGTTAAAATGATATAAACAAATGGAGAGATATACCATGTTCTTGGATTGGAAGAATCAACATTGTGAAAATGACTATACTACCCAAAGCAATCTACAGATTCAATGCAATCCCTATCAAATTACCAATGGCATTTTTCACAGAACTAGAGCAAAAAATTTCACAATTTGTATCAAAACACAAAAGACCCCGAATAGCCAAAGCAATCTTGAGAAAGAAAAATGGAGCTGGAGGAAACAGGCTCCCTGACTTCAGACTATTGTGCAAAGCTACAGTAATCAAGACAGTATGGTACTGGCACAAAAACAGAAATATAGTCAATGGAACAGGATGGAAAGCCTAGAGATAAATCCACACACATATGTTCACATTTTTTTTGATAAAAGAGGCAAGAATATACAATGGAGAAAAGACAGCCTCTTCAATAAGTGATGCTGGGAATAGAACACTCCCTAACACCATACACAAAAATTAACTCAAAATGGATTAAAGACCTAAATGTAAGGCCAGACACTATAAGACTCTTAGAGGAAAACATCAGCAGAACACTCTATGACATAAATCACAGGAAGATCCTTTTTGATCCACCTCCTAGAGAAATGGAAATAAAAATAAGAAAAAAACGAATGGGACCTATTGAATCTTAAAATCTTTTGCACAGCAAACAAAACCATAAACAAGGCGAAAAGATAACCCTCAGAATGGGAGAAAATATTTGCAAATGAAGCAACTGACAATGGATTAATCTCCAAAATTTACAAGCAGCTCATGTAACTCAATATCAAAAAAAAAGCAACCCACCTAATCCAAAAATGGACAGAAGACCTAAATAGGCATTTCTTCAAGAAGATATACAGGTTGCCAAAAAACACATGAAAGAATGTTCCACATCATTAATCATTAGAGAAATGCAAATCAAAACTACAATGAGATATCACCTCACACTGGTCAGAATGGCCATCATCAAAAAATCTACAAACAGTAAATGTTGGAAAGTGTGTGGAGAAAAGGGAACCCTCTTGCATTGTTGGTGGGAATGTAAATTGATACAGCCACTATGGAGAACAGTATGGAAGTTCCTTAAAAAACTAAAAATAGAACTACCATATGACCCAGCAATCCCACTAGTGTGCATATACCCTTAGAAAATAATAATTCAAAAAGAGTCATGTATCAAAATGTTCATTGCAGCTCTATTTACAATAGCCCAGATGTGGAAGCAACCTACATGTCCACCGACAGATGAATGGATAAAGAAGTTGTAGCACATTTATACAATGGAATATTACTCAGCCATAAAAGGAAATGAAATTGAGTTATTTGTAGTGAGGTGGATGGACCTAGAGTCTGTCATACAGAGTGAAGTAAGTCAGAAAGAGAAAAACAAATACCGTATGTTAACACATATATATTTAATCTAAAAAAAAATTATGATCATGAAGAACCTAGGGGCAGGACAGGAATGAAGATGCAGACCTACTAGAGAATGGACTTGACACAGGGAGGGGGAAGGGTAAGCTGGGACAAAGTGAGAGAGTGGCATGGACATATATACACTACCAAATATAAAACCAGTAGCTAGTGGGAAGGAGCGCATAGCACAGGGAGATCAGCTCGATGCTTTGTGACCACCTAGAGGGGTGCGATAGGGAGGGTGGGAGGGAGGGAGACACAAGAGGGAAGAGATATGGGGATACATGTATATGTAAAGCTGAGTCACTTTTTTAGAAAGCAGAATCTAACACACCATTGTAAAGCAATTATACTCCAATAAATATGTTAAAGAAGGAAAAAAAAATAAAGCAGATGTGACACATATATACAATGGAATATTACTCAGCCATAAAAAGAAATGAAATTGAATTATTTGTAGTGCTGTGGATGGACATATAGTCTGTCATACAGAGTGAAGTAAGTCAGAAAGAGAAAAACAAATACCATATACTAACACATATATATGGAATCTACCAAAAAAAAAAAAAAAGGTTCTGAAGAACCTAGTGGCAGGATAGGAATAAAAACGCAGATGTAGAGAATTGACTTGTGGACATGGGGAGGGGGAAGGGTAAGCTGGGACACAGTGAGAGAGTAGCATGGACATATATACACTGTGAAATGTAAAATAGATAGCTAGTGGGAAGCAGCTGCATAGCACAGGGAGATCAGCTCTGTGCTTTGTGATCACCTAGAGGGTTGGGATAGGAAGGGTGGGAAGGAGACGCAAGAGGGAGGAGATATGGGGATATCCAGCTCACTACATATATGTATGTATATGTATAGCTGATTCACTTTGTTATAAAGCAGAAGTGAACACACCATTGTAAAGCAATTATACTCCAATAAAGATGTTAAAAAAATTAAAAAAAAATAATCTTTGCAGGGCTCCAAAATAATAATAATAATAATAATAATAATAATAATAATAATAATAAATGCTGGAGAGGCTGTGGAGGAAAGGGAACTTTAGGTGATTGGAAGGTAAATTGGTATGGCCACTTTGGAAAACAATATGGAGGTTTTTTAAAGAAAAAAAAAAACTAAAAATAGAGCTACCATATGATCCAGCAATTCTACTCCCGGGTGTATAAATGGAAAAAAACAAGAACTTCAGTTGAAAAACTACATTCCCCTCAAATTTCATGGCAGCACTATTTACAACAGCCAAGACATGGACGCAGGCCAAGTTCCCATCAAAAGACAATATATGCACTACCTTTTATCTCTGAGCCTCCATCAGCTAGCACAATGCCTGGCATGAGGCAGGTGTTCATGCAGTAGAAACTGGGTGCCTGGGTTTTGCCACATGCTGGTGATACAATGGAACTCAAAATAAAATTCTTGCTCCCAGCCTCGGCCTAACATTGGCTACTTTACCTGTGCCTAGAGTCCATGCTTGACCTTGTTAATATCCAGAAAAATAATTCAGGACCTACTTTATTTTGCCGCCATAGACATAAGACATATGACACTTGTGGAATAAAATGGAGGCCAGGAAGTACAAGAGGAGAGAAGAGATGCACAGAAAGAAATAATTAGAGCTGGACACCCTTATGCTTCTATTCTTCTCTCAAAATTCTCCAGAAAGGTCTCCACAGCTTCATAGCATATAGAGAATGCAGATCATTCACCCCCAATTATACTGGACATTACTTCCCCAAAGACACAGCCCAAGATTGAGAAAAAGTATACAGAACAGGGGAAGAAAAGATTATGGAAGGCAATAGGAAATAGAGTTAGAAAAAGGCAGCCAATTTTGACACATTCCATTAGAAGAGGAAAAAGTACAGTATGGATCAGTAGAATATTTGCTAATGTCCATTTTTGTTTTTAATTGTATTTTTTGAAAACAAGTTTTAATTTTATGGAAGTTTCTGCCTCTTCTTGTGGGGTTTTGAATCTCTTCTCTTGGTCTGTTCTTTTATGTAATTTGCTTTTTAGTAGATGTAGTTTTATGACAAAATTAGCCTCACAGATTTACATTTTTTTTTTGAAGAAATTGATTTTGATTGCATAAGAATTAGGTGAGGTACTGAAAGAAGTTTAGAAAGCTCACACAAATTGGAAATGAAAAAAAAATCAAAGTAATAATCATTTTCCTCATCTTTGGAAATATCCCAGAGAGCAACAAGTTTAAACTTAACTGAAGGCTGTTATTATGAGCACTCTAGAAAGAGAATGTGTTTTTACCCACTTCTCTCCTTTTTCTGGCAGGTGCGTTTTTTTCAAAGCTCACTACAAAATCAAGTGGGTACTTCTAACATAATTCTCGGTTCTGTCAGAGTAGATAATAAAATAAATAGTTGAATTAATAGGCCAATTATTAATAAGAGGTGGAAGACAAGACAAAAAATGAGATAATGGAAAAATCATTATAGTTGATATTTCATTATCCCTTCAATTTTGCAGCAAGTTGTATAAATCACCTACTGTGTGTAAGTTACTGGCAACGCTGAGACCAGAATGACAGCTAATACAAATATAAGTGCCAGTATATTCTAAGTAATTTATAAATATATATAAATTCATGTAATCCTGGCAATGCTGTGAGGTAAGTACTCTTATTATCCCCACTGTCGAGATGAGGCCACTGAGGCACAGAGTGTTTAGGTAACTTGGACAAATCACATGAATTGTCAGCACTGGAATTTGAACCCAGGAGATTTGACTGCAGTTTCTGGCATTTAGCTACCAGTCAATACTTCTTCCTCTAGTGAAACATAACAAGGTAGTCATGAAAATGGAAAAGATATCATCTCTGCTCTTGAGGAAATTATGTTGTATTGAAAGAGACAACTAAAATGCATTATTATAGTAAAAAACGGTAAGAACTGTGAGTGTGGTAAGCAGAGGTTCTTACAGGAGCAGAAGAGGGGCATTCAGACCTCGTCAAGGGAAAAGGGTCAGTGATGAGCAGGAATTAAGCAAGCAAATAGGGGAGTAAGGCTAATGTTTAAGTTGTGAAAGAAGCTTTTGCAAAGAAATTTAAGTAATAAGCCCAGAAGATTCAGGAAAGGAAATAATTCAGGAAACCTACAATAAAGACAAGAGTCAGTTCTGAAAGATGGGGCTGGAGAATTAAGCAGTTTCCAGATCATTGGGGAACATTGTAAACCATGCTGAGGAGTTTCAGTGTTCTGCGATTATTGCTACCAGACTTTGAAGCACTTTATACAAGAATATGATTCAATCAGATTTCTATAGAGACTGTGTAAGATTCATTTACAAAAAATATTCCTCAGTAGTGTGGACAACAGGATGGAAAGCCTGAATGGGGGAATATAGGAAGATATTAGTAGATTTTTGCAATAATTATGGGGAAAATGATGAAGGAATTGTCTTTTTTTTAATTAATTTTTATTGGAGTATGGTTGCTTTACAATGCTGTGTTACAACAAAATGAATCAGCCATGCACATACAGATATCCCCTCCCTTTTGGACTGCCCTCCCATTTAGGTTACCACAGTGGCCTAGGTGAGTTCCCCGTGCTATACAGCATGTTCCCATCAGTTGCCCATTTTATACATAGTATGAATAATATATAGGTGTCAATCCAGTCTCCCAATTCCTCCCATCCCACCCCTTTCCCCTTGGTATCCATACATTTGTTCTCTATGCCTGTGTCGCTATTTCTGCTTTGTAGCTAAGATCACATATACCATTTTTCTAGATTTCACATATATGTGTTATTATACGATATTTATTTTTCTCTTTATGACTTACTTCACTCTGTATGACACTCTCTATGTCCATCCACGTCTCTACAAATTACCCAATTTCATTCCTTTTTAGGGCTGAGCAATATTCCATTTTATATGTACCACGTCTTCTTTATCCATTCCTCTGTCAAAGGACATTTAGGTTGCTTCCATGTCCTGGCTATTATAAATAGTGCTGCTGTGACCATTGGGGTGCATGTGCTTTTCTTGAATTATGGTTTTCTCAGGGTATATGACCAGTAGTGGGATTGCTGGGTCACATGGTAGTTCTATTTTTACTTTTTTAAGGAACCTCCATACTGTTTTCCATAGTGGCTGTATCAAATTACATTCCCACCAACAGTGTATGAGGGTTCCCCTTTCTCCACACCCTCTCCAGTAATTATTGTTTGTAGATTTGTTGATGATGACCATTCGGACCGTGTGAGGTGATACCTCATTGTAGTTTTGCTTTGCATTTCTCTAATAATTAGTGATGTTGAGCATCTTTTCATGTGTTTGTTGACCATTTGTATGTCTTCCTTGGATAAATGTATATTTAGGTCTTCTGCCCATTTTTGATTGGGTTGTTTGTTTTTTTTGATATTGAGCTGTTTGAGCTGCTTGTATATTTTGGAGATTAATCCTTTGTCATTTGCTTAGCTTGCAAATAGTTTCTCCCATTCTTTGGGTTGTCTTTTCATCTTGTTTAGGGTCTCCTTTGCTGTGCAAAAGCTTTTAAGTTTAATTGGGTCCCATTTACTTTTGTTTTAGTTTTCATTACTCTAGGAGGTGGGTCAAAAAAGATGTTGCTGTGATTTATGTCAAAGAGTGTTCTGCCTATGTTTTCCTCAAAGAGTTTTATAGTGTCTGGTCTTACATTTAGGTCTTCAATCCATTTTGAGTTTATTTTTGAGTATGGTGTTAGGGAGCTTTCTAATTTCATTCTTTTACATGTAGCTGCCCAGTTTTCCCAGCAACACATATTGAAAAGACTCTTTTCTCTGTTGTATATCTTTGGTTCATTTGTCATAGATTAGGTGAACATAGGTGTGTGGGTTAATCTCTGGGCTTTCTATAGTGTTCCACTGATCTATATTTCTGTTTTTTTGCCAGTACCATACTGTCTTGATTACTGTAGCTTTGTAGTATAGTCTGAAGTCAGGGAGCCTGATTCCTCCAGCCCCATTTTTCTTTCTGAAGATCACTGGCTATTCGGATTCTTTTGTGTTTCCATACAAATTGTGAAATTTTTTGTTCTATTTCTGTGAAAAATGCCATTGGTAATTTGATAGGGATTGCATTGAATCTGTAGATTGCTTTGGGTAGTATAGTCATTTTCACAGTATTGATTCTTCCAATGCAAGAACATGGTATATTTCTCCAACTGTTTATGTCATCTTTGATTCCTTTCATCAGTGTTTTATAGTTTTCTAAGTACAGATCATTTGCCTCCTTAGGTAGTTTTATTCCTAGGTATTTTATTCTTTTTGTTGCAATGGTAAATGGGATTGTTTCCTTAATTTCTCTTTCTTCCTTTTTGTTGTTAGTATATAGGAAGGCAAGAGATTTCTGTGTATTACTTTTGTATCCTGTAACTTTACCAAATTCATTGATTATTTCTAGTAGTTTTCTGATGGCATCTTTAGGATTTTCTATGTAAAGTGTTGTGTCATATTTAAACAGTGACAGTTTTAATTCTTCTTTTCCAATTTGGATTCCTTTATTTCTTTTTCTTCCCTATTGCCGTGGCTAGGACTTCCAAAACTATGTTGAATAATAGTGGTGAGAGTGGACATCCTTGTCTTGTTCCTGATCTTAGAGGAAATTCAATTTTTCACCATTGACAATAATGTTTGCTGTGGGTTTCTAATATATGGCTTTTATTATTTTGTGGTAGGTTCCCTCTATGTTCACTTCCTGGAGTGTTTTTATGGTAAATGTGTGTTGAATTTTGTCAAAAGCTTTTTCTGCATCTATTGAGATCATCATATGGTTTTTATTCTTTAATTTATAAATATTGTGTATCACATTGATTCCTTTGTATATATTGAAGAATCCTTGCATCCCTGAGATAAATCCTACTTGATCATTGTGTGTGATCCTTTTAATGTGTTGTTGGATTCTGCTTGCTAGTATTTTGCTGAGGAGTTTTACATCTATGTTCATCAGTGATATTGGCTTGTAGTTTTCTTTCTTTGTGATATCTTTGTCTGGTTTTGGTACCAGGGTGATAGTAGCCTCATAGAATGAGTTTGGGAGTGTTCCACCCTCTGCAATTTTTTGGAAGATTTTGAGAAGGACAAGTGTTATCTCTTCTCTAAAGGTTTGATAGAATTCACCTGTGAAGTCATCTGGTCCTGAACTTTTGTTTGTTGGAAGATTTTTAATCACAGTTTCACTTTCATTACTTGTGATTTGTCTGTTCATATTTTCTATTTCTTCTTCGTTCAGTGTTGGAAGATTGTACTTTTCTAAGAAGTTGTCCATTTCATCCAGGTTGTCCATTTTATAGGCATATAGTTGCTTGTAGTACTTTCTTATGATCCTTTGTATTTCTATGGTGTCAGTTGTAACTTTTCCTTTTCATTTCTAATTTTATTAATTCGAATCCTCTCTCTCTTTTACTTGATGAGTCTGGCTAAAGGTTTATCATTTCTGTTTATCTCTCAAAGAACCAGCTTTTAGTTTTATTAATCTTGGTATTGTTTTCTTTGTTTCTATTTCATTTATTTCTCCTCTGATCTTTATTTTCTCTTTCCTTCTAGTAACTTTGCGTTTTGTTTGCTCTTCTTTCTCTAGTTGTTTTAGGTGTAAGATTCGGTTGCTTATTTGAGATATTTCTTGTTTCTTGAGGTAGGATTGTATTGTTTTAAGCTTCCCTCTTAGAACTGCTTTTGCTGCATCCCATAGGTTTTGGGTCATAGTGTTTTCATTGTCATTTGTTTCTAGGTATTTTCTGAGTTCCTCTTTAATTTCTTCAATGATCTCTTGGTTATTTAGTGGCATACTGTTTAGCCTCCATGTGTTTGTATTATTTACAGTTTTTTTCCTGTAATTGATTTCTAATCTCATAGGGTTGTGGTCAGAAAAGATACTTTATATGATTTCAATTTTCTTAAATTTACCGAGGCTTGATATGTGACCCAAGATGTGATCTGTCCTGGAGAATGTTCCATGAGCACTTGAAAAGTGTATTCTATCACTTTCAGGTGAAATGTCCTATAAATATCAATTAAGTCTATTTGGTCTATTGTGTCATTTAGAGTTTGTGCTTCCTTATTTACTTTCTGTTTTGTTGATCTATCCATTGGTGTAAGTGGGGTGTTAAAGTCCCTCACTATTATTTTGTTACTGTAGATTTCTTCTTTTATGGCTGTCAACAATTGCCTTATTAATTGAGGTGTTTGGTGCATAGATATTTATACTTGTTATATCTTCTTCTTGGATTGATCCTTTGATCATTTTGTGGTGTCCTTCCTTGTCTCTTTTAATAGTCTTTATTTTAATGTCTAACTTGCCTCATATGAGCATTGCTACTCCAGCTTTCTTTTGATTACCTTTTGCATGGAATATCTTTTTCCATCCCTTCACTTTCAGTCTGTATGTGTTCCTTGCTCTGAAGTGGGTTTCTTGTAGATAGCATATATATGGGTCTTGTTTTTGTATCCTTTCAGCTAGTCTGTGCCTTCTGTTTGGAGCATTTAATCCATTTACATTTAAGGTAATTATAGATATGTATGTTCCTATTACCATTTTCTTAATTGTTTTGGGTTTGTTCCTGTAGGTCTTTTTCTTTTCTTGTATTTCCCACTTAGAGAAGTTGCTTTAGTATTTGTTTTAATGCTGGTTTGGTGGTGCTGTATTCTCTTAGCTTTTGCTTTTCTGTAAAGCTTTTGATTTCTCCATGGATTCTGAATTAGCTCCTCACTGGTAGAGTAATCTTGGTTGTAGGTTTTTCCCTTTCATCACTTTAAATATGTCCTGCCATTCCCTTCTGGCCTGCAAAATTTCTGCTGAAAAATCAGCTGATAACCTTTTTGGGATTCCCTTGTAGGTTATTTGTTGCCTTTTCCTTGCTGCTTTTCATATTTTTTCTTTGTGTTTAATTTTTGTTAGTTTGATTAGTATGTGTCTCAGAGTCTTTCTCCTTGGGTTTATCCTGTATGGAACTCTCTGTGTTTACTGGACTTGATTGACTATTTCTTTTCCCATGTTAGGGAAGTTTGTGAGTATATTCTCTGTGAATATTTTCTCAGGCCTTTCCCTTTCTCTTCATCTTCTGGGACCTGTATAATTCGAATGTTGGTGCGTTTGATGTTGTCCCAGAGGTCTCTGAGACAGTCCTCAATTCTTTTCATTCTTCTTTCTTTATTCTGCTCCTTGGCAGTTATTTCCACCATTCTGTCTTTCAGCTCACTTATTCATTCTTCTGCTTCAGTTATTCTCTTATTGATTCCCTCTAGTGTATTTTTAATTTCAGTTATTGTGTTGTTCATCACTGATTTTTGTTTTTTAATTCTCATTGGCCCTTGTTAAACGTTTCTTGTATTTTCTCTATACTATTTCGTAAATCTTGGATCATCTTTATTATCATTCCTCTGAATTCTTTTTCAGATAGCTTGCCTATTTCCTCTTCATTTATTTGGTCTTGTAGGATTTTACCTTGCTCCTTTGCCTGCTGTATATTTCTCTGTCATTTCATTTTGTCTAACCTACTGTGTTTATGGTCTTCTTTCAACAGGCTGCAGAGTCGTAGGTCCTCTTGTTTCTGTTGCCTTCCTACTTCTGAGTGAAGTTGGTCCAGGGTCTTGTGCAGGCTTCCTGATGGGAGGGTCTCTTGCCTGCGCTCTGTTAGGTGGAGTTGAGTCTTTTCCCTCTGATGGGCAGGTCTGCATCAGGTGGTGTGTTTTGGGGTGTCTGTAAGCTTAGTATGGCTTTAGGCAGCCCATCTACTGATGGATGGGGCTGTGTTCCTGTCTTGCTGGTTGTTTGGTGTGAGGTGTTTAGCACTGGAGGCTACAGTCTGTTGTGTGAGACTGGGTCTTACAGTTAATATGGATACCTTCAGGAATGTGCATGCTAATTAATATTCCCTGGGCTCAGGAATTCTCTACTGTTCCAGCATCCTGGATTCTATATTCCCAGCCTTGTGGCCCAGGCCCAACTGCTGGTCAGGGAGCCAAGAGCCCGCAAGCTGCACAGTGCAACCCAATAAAAAAATAGAGAAAAGATAAGAAAAAAGAAAAACAAAACAAAACAAACAGAAAATACATCAACAAAAACAAAAACCAAAAAACAAACAAACAAACAAAAGACAAACAAAGCTCAGGGCAAATAGCAAGAACAGCAGCAAACAAACAGCAGCAACAGCAACACAACACACACACACGTACACACACACACACACACACACACACAGAAAAGAAAAAAAAGGGGGACTAGGCAACCAAACAAGATAATTATGAGAACAGTCGATAAGGATTATACTAATGTAAACAAAGAATGAAAAATGAAACAGATACAGGGGCAAGCAAACAACATCAACAACAACAGAAAGTGAATAAAACATAGAATATAAACCTCTAAGTAGGTCTCTGGACCTTCTGTGGACAGAGGGGCCAGCTCAGACTGATCTGGCCCGATTCCCATGTGTGTTTGCCCACAAAGTCCAGTGCTGTGAAGGTTAGACTGGTCTCACATGTTGATACACTCGTTGTCTGTTCAGGTATTCCACAAACGCAGGATTTACCCAGACAATCTTGGGGATTTAATTCACAGCTTGTGCTCCTGCATAGAAAGATTTGTGTCTCTCTTCCTTAGTTGCACCACCCTTTGGGTTCAGTTTTGGTTTTAACCTCACCCCTGCGTGTGTGCATCCCTCAGGCATCTGATCATTGCCCAGGTGAGTGGGAACAAAAGCAGTGACTGCTTGGAGCACACTTGGGTACTTCCAGTACCTGCAGTGGCAGGAGCTGATATATGGGAATGTTGTTGGCCCCACCCCTCTGCACCTCTCAACAGTGGTGCCTTGCTTTCCAGGCAGACCCCATTTCCTCTAGGGGCATTCCCAGCCACATGTCCTCTCACTCCTGTCCCTTCTATTGTATCCATGCAACCACCTGCTTTTTTCTCCCCAGGTCTGTTCTTCCAACCCCACGCTTTAGCCCTCCAACCCTGCCAGCTTCAGTGGATTCTTATCCCAGACAGGGACACCCAGGGCTGATTCCCCAGGAAGGTTTGGGGTGGGCAACTCTCAGGCCCCCAGAGCCTATGCAGGCAGAAGCAACCCCAGCCCAAGGGGCAGTTGGGCCTGCTCAGGTGGGGTCCCCACCCAATGCCTGCTAGAGGCAGAAGTGGGTGGGTGAGGAAGGGGTTTATAATGGTGGCTCCACCCCTTGCATGGTAGCTCGACTATGACACCTTGCTATGTTGTCTCAGGCTTTTTCCACAGACTTTCCTGGTTGTGGCATCCCTTGCTCCTGTCCCTTCAGGCTGTCTTTTCACAGCCAAGAGCTGTCCTCTCTCTGGGTCTGCACTCTAAACCCCTCTTTCCAGCACCCAGCTCCCCTTCACAACAGGTGACTCACGATTCAGGCTGGAATGCACAGAGCTGCAGTGTTGATCATGTGTGCAGTTCTTACTTTGTCTTGCCTTCCACAGACCATCTGCTGTGTTCTCCTTTGATCCTCCAAAGTTCCTTTTCTGTCCCAGTTGATTTCCCCTCAGTAAGGGAGTCTTTCTTAATGTGGGGACCTCTCCTCACCTTCAGCTTCCCACCAGTGTTGCTGGTCTCTTTTATGATTCCTCTTTTCTTTTTTTCTTCTTTCATCTTTCTTTCATTCTTTTAGGTGTCTAAAGTCTACCGCTACTGTTCAGCAGGAGCTCTATGGGAATTATTCCATTTGTAAATGTGTTTTTGATGAACTTGTGAAGAGCAACAAATTCCATGTCCTCCTATTCCACCATCTTGGCTCCTCGAAGGCATTAAGTCTTAAAAGTCCTATTTTCCAGTTGGGCTGTAGAGGAGTGACTTTTCCATGCTAGAAACCCATATTTCCCATGTATTTTTTTCAATTACTTATGATAAAAAATTTTCTTTTCATTTTCTAAATAATAAAATTTATTTCACATAAAATTTTTCTTATAAATAGGTCAGTGGTTTTATGCAGATGGTGATATGGATATCCAGGTATCTAGACTTTATATATCAAACACACCACATTCCTTTAACTAAGTTGAAGAATTCTTAGAGGTCTTTCATTTAACTGGTGTGAAAAAAAATGTAATGGGAATTCAAATGGTAATCTAAAAAGATAAAGTATTGTAATATTCAAAAACAATGGCCAAATCCTCAACTTTTGAGAATTAAATATGGAAAAAAGATCATGTTTGAGGGAAAGTAGATTGCATCAACACTTGTCCAGGTCAGTTTACCCATCTCTTTCTTCTTATTTGCTCTGGGTTCATAGTAAGCTTCCATTGCTTTGTAATTATATCTTCAGGGCAGAAAGAAGCCCCTCTCTTGACTAGATTTAGTTCATCCTAGGAAAATACTATGTATTTAGTTCTTCATGCTGTGCTGCTCTCTGAGATGAAGAACAGTTATGACTATTAATTACATTCATAGCAGAATTTCTTAAGTTTTTCAAAATAGCAGTTTTAAAATGTGGAAAAGGTTAATGTGAAAAAAAGAGTTGTGCTCTGACAGTAAATGCAATTTCCTAGGAGCTGTCTCAATTAGATAGTAAACTATTTTTATATCACAAATGAAATAACAAATGCCTATGTGCTAAAAGAGACATAATGTATTCCTAAATGTCCAACCTGCTACCCAAGCATACCTGGGGGGAATCTAACTATGAAGCTCAGGATTCTGTCTACTTTATATTAGCTTACCTGTAACTTATCCAACTAAGTTCTTATTGTTCTAGCAATTATAGTCATTTGTTTCTCATAATTATTCTGGAATAATAATGTCTAATTTGTTCAATACAGACCATTCACTGAAAGAAAGTGGTACTCAAAGCATTTATGGCATTTTTGAGTGATCCCCTTCACTATGTGTTCTTCTAACTTTGTCATTAATTTTGTATTCTAATATATTAGGTAGATTATATTTCCACAGAGCTGGATATAAACACAAAGCAAAATCATTTCTTGTGAAACCTAAGTTTAGTGGCCAGGTCGTTCATTAAGAAATCAGGTAGAATGAGATGGAGATTCTGATCATTAGGATTTTAATAACAATTAAACCACCATGGATAGTTTGAGAAATATAGGTAAATTTCAGGGGGGCCACAGAGTGCCAAGCTCATATTCCTAAATGAGAGAACCTAGTTAACACTATAATTTAATTAATACATTAAGTTGAGTCATAGTTAGAGGGTTTTGTAAGATTTTCTCCTTGAAATCCTGTAAGAATGCTGCCAGATCCATATCTTTGACTTCTTAGTGTAGAAGAGCATTAGGGTCTACAGCTGGTCAGATGTCATGCTTTTCCCAAATATGCATTTCTAATGGCCTTCAAACTGAGTTAGGTCCCACACGAGGAGCTCTCATCTCAAGTACTTGTGAGCAAGGGTTTCAGCTGTATGGACCACAGCTTGAAAGTAGACATTAAGACTGGCCCAAACTGAGGTTTTGCTGGGTCCAGACTCCAGAGTAGCAGGGAAGCAAGTTGAGCTATCAGTTAGCAAATCCATACCATCCAAATAGTGACAGTGCTCACTGCTTCCTAAGATGTCCAGAGATCCCAGTGGGCAACCTGTATCTGTGTTAGGGATGTGGCACCTGATGAAGCCACGCCTCAAAACTTTCATTCTGACAGTTCAGCATGGCATTTTCCCAGAATAATCTGAGGTTCACTAAGGGAGCCACTGATGTCCTTTTGGAGTCCCATAAAGGGCTAATTTACTCTTTTTCTCTTGGTCAAGTTTCAGAGCAGGAAGCACTCAGCATAAACAGAAGTGTGGAAGGGAATAAAGACTAATTCTTCATGATTAAAACTTCACTCACTGATTTTTTTGCTTATTTTCAAAATAGTCAAATTGTCAAGTTTTAGAGACAAATTGCAACTTGACTTCATCCTCAAATTTTAGTACATCCTAGTTTTGATATATTAATTAGGTTACCACACACCTATTCTTTGCTACCTAAAAACTGCTTTACGTATTTAACAACACCCTAAACATAGTAACAATATCTTACATTTGTAAAATGTCTAACTCTATTCAAAGCATCTTTACATACATTGTTTTCAATGACCCTTACCCCTCACCTTTCAAAAGTAAAAAATTGATAGGTCAGGCATTAATATTTCCATTTTACAGAGGAGGATATAGATATATAGAGAAGTTACATGACATATGATAGGGCTGTAAATGGCAAAGCCAGCCCCACATTTTACTTTTTTCTCTAACTCAAACATTGTTCCTTTTAACATTTTCATCTTTAATAAATTCTTAAATATATGTGTGCAGAGGTAAATATATTTGTAGGAGTAGTATCTTTTTTCTGATAAAAGATAGTCAAGGATTAATTTTTTTTCAATTCTGTGTCTTAAAGTTGTAAACTTCTTGAGACATTTATCTGGAAATTCTGAATACGTGGTTCATTTCTTTATTTTCTATTGAAATTTTCTAACTTACTTTGCTGTAAGATTGCAATACTTCTACTGATAAAATGTCCTTGTTGATTCATGGATTGCTAAGATCTTAAAAGTTCTTATCACAAGAAAAAATATGTAACTATGTGTGGTGATTGATATTACATAGATTTATTGTGGTGATTATTTGCAATACATACATGTATCAATTCATTATGTTGTATGCCTGAAACTAATATAATGTTATATAAGTCAATGAAATTTCATTTTTTAAAAAGTGAAGCCATTTGAGAGAATGTGTTTTTTTTTTGTTGTTGTTGTTTTTATGTTGGCTTACATCAATTGCTGCTAGGAGGACTATCAATCTTTGTTCAGAAAATTAAGTTGGTTATTTAATACCTAATGATTATCACTGAGTTCTTATTTATTACATTTCAAAACCGAGCTTCTTTTCTTAGTTGCTCTGGTTGGCCTATCAAAGGCTTAATTTCATCCTCTTTAATATTCTAAGATATATTATTTTAATTCATTCAAGCTGTTCCTGTATTTGACCTACTACTAGCTTTGTATCTGCATTCCCCTTTTTAATTTTTGATACTATACATTCCTAACTGTAAACTCCTAATCTCCCATAGGTTTCAGGTATCATTATCCATTTGCTTGACTTATTACTTATTGATAAAGGCAGGATTTTTAATAACTTGGTATGAGCTAGAAAGAACATACCTTCTAAGCCAGAATAATGGTTTCTTGTTCCATAAAAGTATGAACTAAGATGTTTAGAAATAAAGCTTAGGCATTAAATATTTCTGTTCTCCACTGGGGAAAAAAAAGAAATGAAGTTTAGTTTTGTTTTAGGCCAGGATTTTTCACCAGTTTAAATAGAAATGTAATCTCTTCCCACTGGAAAGAGAGACCAGAAATCTATTAAAAAGAAATAAAAATATACCACTTTAATTTTATTATGTTAATATCAGGATGAGTATTAAAAATGTTATATATACTTATTCAAATATAGGAATAAAGCTTTATAAAAGTAAAATATTATTTGTAGTGTTTTTGGATTGGCATGACTTGTGATAGCTTTCACCTCTCATCTCTCCAATAGATGAGTTATTTTTCTCAGGTATAATTTTAGAATATCTATCATAGCAGTAATTTTTTAAAAATTTTTCTTAAAGTTTTAATTCTCTCAAAATTGCATTTATAACTGCCTACATTCTAAGTAACATTTTTTAATTTTAGAATTAGAATACTCTTAGCATGCTATGAATTATTTTATACATAAAAAAGAAATAATTTCAAAACTTAGTATTTTGTATACTCTTTTGAGATAAGGTTTTATACGATCTATAATTGCTTATCCTTTAATTATTTGTTTATGGACTATGAATTTGTTTGTATTCTCCCCATCCAATGGCCTGCTAATTTAGGAGTGGTGGTTTCAACTCAATTACTGCCTCTTTATTTTTCAGCAAATATTAATCAAAGCAGAGAAAATTAGGAAATTATATAATGGTAAAGAAATCACACAATGGAAGTTATGTTGGGTTATCCAAGCTATTTTTCTTCTTCCTTTAGCTTAGAAGACTAGAGAAAGAGGGTTGACAGTTCTTCATAGAACTGAATTTTCCTCTGCTGGTTAGTTTTCTATGATTCAGTTTTTATTCTTTTCTTTTGAAAAAAAAGTCATTCTTGAGCATTATGAGCCATGTAAACTGACACTTATTATCTACTTGTATTTATTAATTTTTAATATGTAAAAGATTTGTTGTGGTTTATTATTATATAATTGTGTTTGTCGTCTATATATCACCAAAATACATTTATATTCACAGACAACTTGGAGAAAGATGGTGAGAACTCACATTTTATGATCTTTTTTTCTTCTACAATATGTGCTGGTAATAGATTGTTTTTCTTTTCAAATTGATGAAAGCTTTAATTATCATTAAACTTGTTAAGTCCATGGTCCCTGAGGAAGATAGACCACTGTTAGGTATAAACAGCATCATCTCCTATGTTCTGTAAACCAAATAAAAATTCTACTTTTGTCATAAAATACTGAAGTAAACAGACTCGGATGATTTATATCACTTTTAGAAACCTAGGAGTTAACTATTTCAATTTCATTTCTTATTAATTATTGATAAAGGAATCAATGTAACTGCAGCAATGTTTTATTCTTTAGATCCCTTTTCTCTTATTGTCTCATTATTGAGCAGAGATCATAAGAGACTATTTTTCTAAATTCACACAAGAAGATAGGGATGCATTTGCAACGCTATAGGGTTGTAGTGCTTAGGAGAGCGTTATACAGAGAAGAGACACAATAAATGGTGATTTTGATAATAATTTAAGTAGAAAGAGTCAATCATCATTGTTGTTATTAACCAGGGGATCTTATGTGTCTCTACTCATTTTTTTTAATTGAAGTATAGTTGATTTACAATGTTCTGTAAATATCAGGTGTACAGCACAGTGATTCATATATATATATTCCTAGTGCTATACAGTAATTCCTTGCTAGTTACCTATTTTATATAGTGTGTAGTATGTATATGTTAATCCCAAACTCTTAATTTATCCCTCCCCCCTTTACCCCTTTGGTAATGATAAATTTGTCTTCTATGTCTGTGTGTCTATTTCTGTTTTGTAAATAAGTTCATCTGCATCTTTTTTTTTTTTTTGAGATTCCACATATAAGTGATATATGATATTTGTCTTTGGCTCATTTCGTTTAGTAATGATAAACTGTAGGTCCATCCATGTTGTTGCAAATGGTATTATTTCATTCATTTTTATGGCTAAGAAGTATTCCATTGTATCTTTATCCATTCATCTCTCGATGGACATATAGGTTGCTTCCATGTCTTGGCTATTGTAAATAGTGCTGCAATGAATATTGGGGTGCATGTACCCTCTCAAATTATAGTTTTCTCTGATTATATGCCCAAGAGTGGGATTGTAAGATCATATGGTAACTGTATTTTTAGTTTTTCAAGGAACTTCCACACAGTTCTCCATAGTGGCTGTACCAATTTACATCCCCACCAGCAGTGTAAGAGGGTACCTTTTTCTCCACACTCTTTCCAGCATTTATTATTTGTAGACTTTTGCATAATGGTCATTATGACCAGAGTGAGGTGATATATCATTGTAGTTTTGATTTGAAGCTCTCTAATAATTAACAGTGTTGAGTATTTTTTCATATGTCTGTTGGACATCTGTGTCTTCCTTGGAGAAATGTCTATTTAGGTCTTCTGCTCATTTTTTAATTGGGTTGTTTGTTTTTTATTGATATTAAGCTGTATGGGGTGTTTGTATATTTAGGAAATGAATCTCTTGTCAGTCATATTGTTTGCAAATATATTCTCTCATTCTGAAGGTTGTCTTCTCATTTTGTTTATGGTTTCCTTTGCTGTACAAAAGCTTTTAAGTTTAATTAGGTCCCATTTGTTTATTTTTGTCTTTATTCCCATTACTCTAGGAGACTGATCCAAAAACATATTGCTGTGATTTATGCCAAAGAGTGTTTTGCCTAAGTTTTCTTCTAGGAGTTTTATATTATTTTTTCTTACATTTAGGCCTTTAATCCATTTTGAGTTTATTTTTGTGTATGGTGTTAGAGAATGATCTAATTTTATTCTTTTACATGTAGCAGTCCAGTTTTCCCAGAACCACTTATTGCAGAGACTGTCTTTTCTCCATCATATATTCTTGCTACCTTTGTTGTGGATTAATTGACCATAGGTGCATGGGTTTATTTCTGGACTTTGTATCCTGTTCCATTGATCTATATTTCTGTTTTCATGTCTGCACCATACTGTTTTGATGACTGTAGCTTTGTAGTATAGTCTGAAATCAGGGAGTCTGATTCCTCCAGCTCCATTTTTCTTTCTGAAGATTGTTATGGCTATTTGGGTTTTTTTTGTGTTTCTATACAAATTCAAAAATTTTTTGTTCTAGTTCTGTGAAAAATGCCATTCGTAATTTGATAGGAGTTACATTGAATCTGTAGATTGCCTTAGGTAGTATAGTCATTTCAACAACAATGATTCTTCCAATCCAAGAACAGTGTATACCTGGACATCTATTTGTGTCATCTTTAATTTCTTTCATCAGTGTCTTTTAGTTTTCAGAGCACAGGTATTTTGCCTCCTCAGGTAGCTTTATTCCTAGGTATTTTATTCTTTTGATGTGATGGTAAATGTGATTGCTTCATTAATTTCTCACTCTTATCTTTTGTTATTAGTGTATAGAAATGCAAGAGATTTCTGTGTATTAATTTTGTATCCTACAACTTTACCAAATTCATTGATAAGCTCTAGTAGTTTTCTGCCACCATCTTTAGGATTTTCTTTGTGTAATATCATGTCACCTGCAAACAGTGACAGTTTTACTTCTCCTTTTCCAATTTGGATTCTTTTATTTCTTTTTCTTCTCTGATTGCTGTGGCTAGGACTTCCAAAACTATGTAGAATAAAAGTGGCAAGAGTGAGCAGCCTTGTCTTTTTCCTGACCTTAAATGAAATGTTTTCAGCTTTTCACCATTGAGTGTAATGATAGCTGTCGGTTTGTCATATGCGACCTTTAATATGTTGAGGTATGTTCCCTCTATGCCCACATTCTGGAGAGTTCTTATCATAAATGGATCTTGAATTTTATCTAAGCTTTTTCTGCATCTGTTGAGAGGATCATATGGTTTTTATTCTTCCATTTGTTAATGTGGTGCATCACACTAATTGATTTGCACATATTGAAAACTCCTTGTATCCCTGGGATAAATCCCACTCAGTCATGCTGCATGAACATTTTAAAGTATTGTTGGAGTTGGTTTGCTAGTTTTTGTTGAGGATTTTTTTGTCTGTGTTCATAACTGATATTAGTGTGTGATTTTCTCCTTTGTGGTATCACTGTCTGATTTTGGTATCAGGGTGATTGTGGCCTCATCTAATGAGTTTGGAAGTGTTCCTTCCTCTGCAAGTTTTTGGAATAGTTTCAGAAAGATAGGTGTTACCTCCTCTCTAAATATTTGATAGAATTCACCTGTGAAGCCATCAGGTCCTGGACTTTTGTTTGTTGGAAGTTTTAAAATCACAGATTCAATTTCAATACTTGCGATTGGGGGTCGGAGTCAAGATGGCAGAGTGGGAGGACGTGGAGTTTGCATCTCCCCACAGCTAGGGCACCTACCAGAAGCTGGTGGGGGACCTCTACTCCCAGGGAGATGGGAGGAACCCCCAAGCAAGTGGGTAGGACATGGGGTGGAGGTAAGGGGGAGGAGAAGTGGAGGTCAGATGGGACTGGCTTCCCTGAGGGGTGGCTGGGGGAGAGGAGGGGTTCTTATACTTGAGGGACCCTCGGGGGTTTGGAGAATCAGGGGAATGCAGCTAGCATTTCCCCTGCCCAATCAGGCCCCAGGAAGCCTGCCAGGGTCCCAAGATGTGTCCTCTGCCCTCCTGGGCCCCCTCTGGTCGCATTGGCCCTAGGGACATAGAAGGAAGTGGGAGGAAGAAGAGGAGAGGCAGATGGGGAGAGACCTTCCAGGATTGGAGGATCAGGAGAGATGTGGCTAGTTTCCCTCACCCACTCAGGCCCTAGGAAGCCTACTGGGCTTCTGGGTCTGGTCCTTCACCCTCTGGAGCCCTCTCCAGCTGCGTGGGTCCTAGGGGCATAGGAGGGAGGGAGGAGGTTGAAGAGGAGGAGAAGTAGATGGGGGCAACCTTCCAGGACCAGAGTATTAGGGGACGCACGGCTGGTGTTTCCCCCATCCACTCAGGCCCTGGGAAGCCTGCTGGGTTACCAGACCAGGTCCTCTGCTCTCCAGGGCTCCCTCCAGCCTCATGGATCCTAGGGATATGAGAGGGAGGAAAGGGGGAAAGAAGAGGAAAGGCAGATGGGGAGGGGCCTTCCAGGATCAGAGCATCAGGGGAGATGTGGCTAGTTTTTCCCTCCCACCCAGGCCCTGGGAAGACTGCTGGTCTTCTGGGTGTAGTTCCCTGCCTTCCAGGGCCCCCCTTCAGCCATGTGAGTCCTACGGGCATAGGATGGAGGGAGGGGAGAAGAAGAGGAGAGGCAAGCAGGGAGGGGCCATCCAGGGTTGGAGGATTGGGGTGAATGTACCTAGCATTCACCCCATGCATTCAGGCCCAGGGAACCTGCTGGGGTTCCCAGCATGGTCCTCCACTCTCTGAGGCTGGAGGCACTCCAGGGTCTCTCTGGCCATGCTGTGTCTAAGCCCTGCCCCACATACCACCCACCCTGGGCCTTTTCCAGCTACATGGGTCCTAAGCATAGGCCCTGCCACCTATTTAAACCCAGCCCCCCAGAGCCTTTTCCACACATGTGGGTCCTAAAAACCTAGATCCCACCCCCTCCTAAATCCAGTCCCTGCCTAAGCCCTGCTCCCCCACAGCCAAGGCCTTATCTGGCTTTTTCTTTTCTTTTTTCTCTTTTTTGCTAGTGTTTCTGTTTTACCTCCCAGTTGTTGTTTCATCTATATTTTTATTTTTTCTAACATATCTGTTAGTTTTCTAACCTTATTTTATTTTTTACTCTTTATTGTTCTGTTCCTTTTTTTCTTTCTTTTTTCTTTTGCCACTCTGTGCAGCTTCCATGATCTTGGTTCATGGGCTGGGGGTCGGGCCAGGGCTCCTGTGATGGGAGCTCCAAGTCCAAACCACTGAACTAATAGAGAACTTCAGATCACAGAGAATATTCATCAGAGTAAGGTCTCCCTGAGGTCCTCATCTCGGCGCTGAGACCCAGCCCTACCTGAAGCCTCAGGCCAAACAATCATAAGAGAAGAAGACAATCTCACCCATCAAAAAAAAAAAAAATAAGATGACAAAAAATATATTAAAGTTGAAGGAGCAAGGTAAAAAAATACAAGACCAAATAAATGAAGAGGAAATAGGCAATCTACCGGAAAAAGAATTCAGACTAATTATAGTAAAGAAGATCCAGAATCTCTGAAATAGAATGGAGGCATTCATTGAGAAAATAAAAGAAATGTTTAACAAAGACCTAGAAGAACTAAAGAACAAACAGAGATGAACAACACAATAACTGAAATGATAAATGCACTTGAAGGAAGCAATAGCAGAATAACTGAAGCAGAAGAATGAATAAGTGAGCTGGCAGACAGAATGTTTGAAATAACTACCGAGAAGCAGAATAAAGAAAACAGAATGAAAAAAACTGAGGACAGTCAGAGACCTCTGGGACAGCATCAAACACAACAACATTCAAATTATAGGGGTCCCAGAAGAAGAAGAGAAAAAGAAAGTGTCTGATAAAATATTCAAAGAGATTATAGTCAAAAACGTCCCTAATATGGGAAAGGAAATAGTCACCCAAGGCCAGAAAGCACAAAGAGTCCCATACCAGATAAACCCTAGGAGAAACACACCAAAACACATATTAATCAAACGAACAAAAATTAAATTCAAAGAAAAAATATTAAAAGCAGCAAGGGAAAAACAAAACATAACATACAAGGGAATCTCAATAAGGTTGTCAGCTGATTTTTCATCAGAAACTTTGCAGGTCAGAAGGATACACTTAAAGTGATGAAAGAGAAAAACCTACAACCAAGATTACTCTACCTGGCAAGGATATCAAACAAATTTGATGGAGAAATTAAAAGCTTTACAGACAAGCAAAAGCTAAGATAAGTCAGCACCACCAAACAAGCTTTACAACAAATGCTAAAGGAACTTTTCTAGGCCGGAAACACAAGAGAAGGAAAAGAACCACAAAAACAAATCTAAAATAATTAATAAAATGGTAATGGAAACATACATATTGATAACTACTATAAATGTAAATGGAATAAATACTCCAACCAAGTCATAGACTTGCTGAATGGATACAAAAATAAGACCCACATATATGCTGTCTACTAGAGACCCACTTCAGTCCGAGGGACACATACAGACTAAAAGTGAGGGGATGGAAAAAGACATTCCATACAAATGAAAATCAAAAGAAAGCTGGAGTAGCAATATTCATATCAGATAAAATAGACTTTAAAATAAAGACCGTTACAAGAGATAAGGAAGGGCACTACATAATGATCAAAGGATCAATCCAAGAATATATAATAATTATAAATATTTAGGCAGCCAACATAGGAGCACCGTAATACATAAGGCAAATGTTAACAAGCATAAAATGGGAATTCAACAGTAACACAATAATAGAAGGGGACTTTAACACACCACTTATACCAATGGACATATCATCCAAACAGAAAATAGATAAGGAAACACAAGCTTTAAATGACACAACAGACCAGATAGATTTAACTGATATTTATAGGACATTCCATCTGAAAGTGCCAGAATACACTTTCTTCTCAAGTGCTCATGGAAAATTCTCCAAGATAGATCACATCTTGGGTCACAAATCAAGCCTCAGTAAATTTAAGAAAATTGAAACTGTATCAAGCATCTTGTCCAACACCAACGCTATGAGATTAGAAATCAATTACAGGAAAAAAATGTAAAAAATACAAACACATGAAAGCTAAACAATATGCCACTAAATAACCAAGGGATCACTGAGGAAATTAAAGAGGAAATTAAAAAATACCTAGAAACTAATGACAACAAAAACATGACAACCCAAAACCTAGGGGATACAGCAAGAGCAGTTCTAAGAGGAAAGTTTATAGCAATTCAATCTCACCTCAAGAAACAAGAAAAATCTCAAATAAACAATTTAACCTTACACCTAAAGCAACTAGAGAAAGAAGAACAAAGGAAACCAAAAGTCAGTAGAAGGAAGGAAATCATAAAAAGCAGAGCAGATATAAATGAATTAGAAATGAAGAAAACAAAGAGCAAAAATCAATGAAACTAAGAGCTGGTTCTTTGAGAAGATAAACAAAATTGATAAACCTTTATCCAGACACATTAAGAAAAAAGGGAGAGGACACAAATCTGTAAAATTAGAAATGAAAAAGGAGAAATCACAATGGACACTGCAGAAATACAAAGGATTATAAGAGACTACCACAAACAACTATATGCCAATAAAATGGGCAACCTGGAAGAAATGGAGAAAATATTGGAAATGTACAACTTTCCAAGACTGAACCAGGAAGAATTAAAATATATAAACAGACCTATCACAAGTAATGAATTTGAAACTGTAATTATAAATCTTCCAACAAACAAAAGTTCAGGACCAGATGGCTTTAGAGGGGAATTCTATCAAACATTTAATGAAGAGATAACACCTGTCCTCAAACTCTTCAAAACAAATCAAAGAGGAAGGAACACTCCCAAATTCATTCTATGAGGCCACAAGCACCCTGATACCAAAACCAGACAAAGATATCACAAAAAAAGAAAATTACAGACCAACATCACTGATGAACATAGATGCAAAAATCCTCAACAAGATACTAGCAAACAGAATCCAACAACACATTAAAAGGATCCTACACAATGATGAAGTGGGATTTATCTCAGGGATGCAAGGATTCTTCAATATACAAAAATCCATCAATGTAATACACCATATTAAAAAATTAAAGAATAAAAACCATATGTTCATCTCAGTAGATGCAGAAAAAATTTTGACAAAATTCAAAACAAATATGATAAAAACTTTACAGAAAATGGGCATAGAGGGAACCCAGCTCAACATAATAAAGTTCATATATGACAAACCCATAGCAAACATCACTCTCAATGGTGAAAAACTGAAAGCATTTCCACTAAGATCAGGAACAAGACAAGGATGTCCATTCTCACCACTCTTATTCAACATAGTTTTGGAAGTCCTAGCCATGGCAATCAGAGAAGAAAATGAAATAAAAGAAATCCAAATTGGAACAGAAGAAGTAAAACTGTCACTGTTTAAAGATGACATGATACTTTATATAGAAAATCCTAAAGATGCCACCAGAAAATGACTAGATGTAATCAATGAATTTGGTAAAGTTGCAGGATACAAAATTAATACACAGAAATCTCTTGCATTCCTATATACTAACAATGAAAGAGCAGAAAGAGAAATTAAGGAAACAATCCCATTTACTTTTGCAACAAAAAGAATAAAATACCTAGGAATAAACCTACCTAAGGAGGCAAAAGACCTGTATTCAGAAAACTATAAAATGCTGATGAAAGAACTCAAAGATGACATAAACCGATGGAGAAATATACCATGTTCTTGGATTGGAAGCATCAATATTGTGAAAATGACTATACTACCCAAAGCAATCTACAGATTCAATGCAATCCCTATAAAATTATCCCTATGAAACTATTATTTCAATAATATTCTTCACAGAATTAGAACAAAAAATTATAGAATTTGTATGGAAACACAAAATACCCTGAATAGCAAAAGCAATCTTGAGAAAGAAAAACAGAGCTGGAGGAATCAAGCTCCCCAACTTCAAACAATACTACAAAAGCTACAGTAATCAAGACAATGTTATACTGGCACAAAAATAGAAATGTAGACCAATGGTACAGGATAGAAAGCCCAGAGATGAACCCATGCACATATGGTCACCTAATTTATGACAGAGGAGGCAAAACATACAATGGAGAAATGACAGCCTCTTCAATAAGTGGTGCTGAGAAAACTGGACAGCTCTATGTAAAAGAACGAAATTAGAAAAACTCCCTAACACCATACTCCAAAATAAAGTCAAATTGGATTAAAGACCTAAATGTAAGACCAGACACTATAAAACTATTAGAGGAAAATGTAGGAAAAACACTTTTTGACATAAACCACAGCAACATCTTTTTTGACCCACCTCCTAGAGTAATGAAACTAAAACCAAAAATAAACAAATGGGACCTAATTCAACTTGAAAGCTTTTGCACAGCAAAGGAAACCATAAGTAATACAAATAGACAACCCTCAGAATGGTCGAAAATATTTGCAAACAAAGCAACTGACAAGGGATTATTCTCGAAAATATACAAACAGCTAATCGAGCTCAATATCAAAAAAAGAAACAACCCAATCAAAAAATGAGTGGAACATATAAATAGACATTTCACCAAAGAGGACATACAGATGGCCAAGAGGCAAATGAAAAGATGCTCAACATCACTAATTATAAGAGAAATTCAAATGAAAACTTCAATGAGCTATCACCTCACACCAGTCAGAATGATCATCATCAAAAAATCTACAAACAATAAATGCTGGAGAAGGTGTGGATAAAAGGGAAACCTCTTGCACTGTGGGTGGGAATGTAAATTGATACAGCCACTATGAAGAATAGTATGGAGGTTCCTTAAAAAACTAAAAATAAAACTACTATATGACTCAGCAGTCCTGCCACTGGGAATATACCCTGAGAAAACCATAATTCAAAAGGACACACGTACCCCAATGTTCATTGCAGCACTACTTACAATAGTCAGGACATAGAAACAATCTAAATGTCCAATAACAGATGAATGGATAAAGAAGATGTGGTACATTTATGGAATAAATGGAATTTATTACATACAATGGAATAGTACTCAGCCATAAAAAGGAACGAAATTGGGTCATTTGTAGAGATGTGGATGCAACTAGAGTCTATCACACATAGAGTCATAGTCTATCATACATAGTGAAGTAAGCCAGAAAGAGAAAAACAAAGATAGTATATTAAAGCATAAATGTAGAATCTAGAAAAATAGTACAGATGAACCTATTTGCAGGGCAGGAGTAGAGATGTAGATGTAGAAAATGGACATGTGGACACAGGGGGTAAGGGGAGGGTGGAATGAATTGGGAGGTTAGGGTTGACATGTATACACTACAGTGCAAAAAATAGCTAGTGAGAACATGCTATAAAGCACAGGAAGCTCAGCCTGGTGCTCTGTAATGACCTAGATGTGTGGGATGGGGGGCTGGGAGGGAGGTACAAGAAGGAGGGGATATAGGTATATAGGTATACATAAAGCTGATTCATTTCATTGTACAGCAGAAACTAACACAACATTGTAAAGCAATTATACTCCAATAAAGAAATATTTGTGATTGGTCTGTTCATATTTTCTATTTCTTCCTGGTTCAGTCCTGGGAGATTGTACCTTTCTAAGAATTTGTCCATTTCTTCTAGGTTATCTATTTTATTGGCATATAGTTGTTTGTAGTAGTCTCATGATCCTTTGTATTTCTATGGTGTTGGTTTTAACTTCTTTTTCATTTCTAATCTCATTGATTTGGGCCTTCTCCCTTTTTTCTTGATGAGTCTGACTAAAGGTTTATCAATATTCTTTATCTTTTCAACGAACCAGCTTTTAGTTTTATTGATTTTCTATAGTTTTCTTAGTCTCTATTTTATTTATTTATTCTTTGATCTTTATTATTTCTTTCCTTCTACTAACTTGGAGTTTTGTTTGTATACTTTCTCTAGTTGCTTTAGGTGTATGATTAGAAGGTTTATTTGAGATTTTTCTTGTTCTTGTTTCTCTAACTGCTTTAGGTGTAAGGTTAGTTTGTTTATTTGAGATTTTCCTTGTTGCCTGAGGTAGGCTTGTATTGCTATAAACTTCCTTCTTAGAACTGCTTTTGCTGCATCCCAAGGTTTTGGATCATCATGATTTTATTTTCATTTGTCTCTAGGTATATTTTAACTTCCTCTTTGATTTCTTCAGTGATCCCTTGGTTGTTTAGTAGCATGACGTTTAGCCTCCACGTGTTTGTGTTTTTCGCAGTTTTTTTCTTGTAGTTGATTTCTAATTGTGGTCTGTAAAGATTCTTGGTATGATTTCAATATTCTTAAATTTAGGGACACTTGCTTTGTGGCACAGCATGTGATCTGTCCTGGAGAATGTTCCACGTGCATTTGAAAAGAAGGTGTATTCTGCAGCTTTCAGATAGAATGCTCTAAAAATATCAATTATGTCCATCTGGTCTAATGTGTCATTAAGGCCTGTGTTTCCTTATTGATTTTCTGCCTGGATGATCTGTCCACTGATGTTAGTGAGGTGTTAAAGTCCCCCACTATTATTGTGTTACTGTCTATTTCTCCTTTTATGACTGTTAAAAATTGCCTTATATATTGAAGTGCTCCTATATTGGGTGGATATATATTTACAATTGTTTTATCCTCTTCTTGGACTAATCTCTTGATCATTATGTAGTGTCTTTCTTAGTCTCTCCTAACAGTTTTTATGTTAAAATCTACTTTGTCTGATATAAGTATTGCACTCCAGTTTTCATTTCATTTCCATTGACATGGAAAACCTTCTTTCATCCCCTCACTTTCAGTCTGTATGTGTCTCTAGATCTGAAGTGACTCTTATAGACAGTGTATATATGGGACTTCTTTTTGTATCCATTTAGCCAGTCTATGTCTTTTGGTTGGAGCATTTAATCAGTTTACATTTAAGGTAATTATCAATATGTATGTTCTTACTGTCATTTTGTTAATTGTTTTGGATTTGTTTTGGTAGGTCTTTTTTCTTCCTTTCCTCTTTTGTTCTCTTCTCTTGTGATTTGATGTCTATTTTTATTGTTGTGTATGGATTGCTTTTTCTTTTGTGTGCGTGTATCGATTGTAGATTTTTTGTTTCCAGTTACCATAAGGTTTTGGTATAGCAGTCACTATATATACATGATTATTTTATGTTGCTGATCTCTTAATTTCAAATGCATTTTAAATATCCTGCATTTGTACTCTCCTTCTCTCACAGTTGCTGGTTTTGATATCATATTTGTGTGTGGATGATTTCTTACCTTTACTGTATATTTGCCTTTACAAGTGAGATTTCCCATTTTGTAATTTTCTTGTTTCTAGTTGTGGCCTTTTCTTTTTGGACTAGAGAAGTTCCTTGAACATTTGTTGTAAAGCTGGTTTTGTGGTGCTGAATTCTTTTAGCTTTTGTTTGTCTGTAAAGCTTTTGATTTCTTCATCAAATCTGAATGATAGCCTTACTGAGTAAAGTATTCTTGGTTATCTGTTTTTCCCTTTCATCACTTTAAACATAACATGCCATTCCCGTCTGGCTTGCAGACTTTATGCTGAACAATCAGCTGATAACCTTATGAGGTTTCCTTTGTATGTTATTTTTTTGCTTTTCCCTCATTACTTTTAATATTTTCTCTTTATTTTTAATTTTTGTCATTGTGTCTCAGCCTGTCCCTCCTTGGGTTGATCCTGTGTGAGTCTCTCTGCTTCCTGTAATTGTATGTCTGTTTCCTTTCCCATGTTAGTGAAGTTTGCAGCTATTATCACTTCAATATTTTCTCAGGTCCTTTCTCTCTTCTCCTTCTGCAACCACTATAATGTGAATGTTAGTGCATTTGATGTTGTCCCTGAAGTCTCTTCAACTGTCCTCATTTCTTTTCATTCTCTTTTCTTTATTCTGTTCAGTGACAGTAACTACCACCATGCTGTCTTCCAGCTCACTGATCCATTCTTCTGCCTCATTTATTCTGCTATTTATTCTTTCTAATGTATTTTTCATTTCAGTTATTCTGTTCTTCAGCTCTGTTCTTTTGTTCATTTCCTAACTCTTTGTTAAAACTTCTTATAACTTCTCACATTGTGCATCCATTCTTTTCATAAGATCATCTTTATGATTGTTACTCTGAAATCTTTCTTGGGTAGATTGCCTATCTTCACTTCACTTAGTTGTTCTTCTGAAGTTTTTTGTTCTGTTTTGTTTTGTTCTTTTTGGCTGTGTTGGGTCTTCATTGTTGCATGCAGGCTTTTTCTAGTTGTGGTGAGTGGGGGCTACTCTTTGTTGTGGTGCATGGGTTTTTTTTTCATTGTGGTGGCTTCTCTTTTTGTGGAGCATGGGCTCTAGGGCACGTGGGCTTCAGTAGTTGAGGCACATGGGCTCTAGAGTGCAGGATCAGTAGTCGTGGTGCTTGGGCTTAGTTGCTCCATGGCATGTGGAATCTTCCTGGACCAGGGGTTGAACCTGTGTTCCCTGCATTGGCCATGGATTTGTAACCACTGTACCAACAGGGAAGTCCCCTTCTGACGTTTTATCTTGTTCCTTCATCTGGAACATAATCCTCTACCATCGCATTCTGTTTAAATTTCTATTTGTATTTTTATGTATGTGGTGGGTTAGTTACATGTCTGGACCTTGGAGAAGTGGCCCTCTGTAGGGGATGTCCTATATGTCCCCACAGTACACGCTCCTCTCATCTCCGAAGCACCAGGGACCAGCTGGTCCCAGGGTAGATTCTGAACTGTGTTTGCAGACTCAGTTCTGCAGGCTGCAAGATTATTGTTTTCTTGCTTCTGGTGTCTCCCCCTATTGGGTGAGGCTTGTCTAGAGGCTTGTGAAGGCTTCCTGTGGGAGGGGTCATTGCCTGCCCACTGGTGGGTGGAGCTGGATCTTGGCCCTCTTGTGGGCAGGGCTATGTTAAGGGGCATGTCTAGAGGTGACTGTGGGCTCAGGAAGTCTTTAGGGAATCTCCCTGCTGATGGGTGGGGCTGTGTTCCTGGCCTGTTGGTTGTTTGGCCTGAGGCATTCCAGCACTGGAGACTACAGGCTGTTTTGTTGGGGCCAGATGTTGGTACTAATGACCCAAGCAGATGTCTGCCTCAAGAAGAGTTCATGCAGTTGAGTACTTCCCAATATCTTGCCACCAGTGTCCACATGCCCTGCGTGAGCCACAGCTGGCCCCAGCCTCCCTAGGAGACCTTCTAAGACCAGCAGGTAGGTCTGGCCCAGGTTCCTATGAAGTCACTGCTTTTGCCCTGTGTCCCAGTGTGCAAAGGACACCTGTGTGTGCCCTCCAAGATTGGGGCCTCTATTTTCCCCTGTACTGTGTATTCCCTGCAATCAAGCCATGTTGGCTTCCAAAGCCAAATTCTCTGGGGGCTCCTCTTCCTTATTCTGGACCCCCAGGAAGGGGAGCATGACTTGGTGTTCAGAACTCACTCCTGCGTGAGAAATTCAATTATATAATTATTCTCCAGTTAGGGGGAAATCCACCTGGGAGGTACGGGATTTGATTATATTGTGAGTGTACCCCTTCTTACCATTTTGTTGCGTATTCTTCTTAATGTCTTGGATGTAGAATTTTTTTTTTTTGGTATATTCCAGTCCTTTTTATTGATGGTTGTTCAGCAGTTAGATGGGATTTTGGTGTGCTCATGAGAGGAGATGAACTCAAGGTCTTTCTACTTTGCCCTCTTGTCCCAGAAGCCCTATAATGGAAAAAATTAGCAGAGCCTCAGTGACCTTGGACACATAAGGGCCTTATATATGAATGGACAGAGAGAGAAAAAGATCCCCCAAAGAGAGCTAGATTGAAGGATGGGGAGAATGTTTGAAATAATAATGGAAACATTTTCCAAATTTGATGAAAACATTAATTTATATAATCAACAAGCTCAGTAGACTCCAAATAGGATAAATGCAAAAAGACACATTATAGTCAAGTTGTGGAAAACCAAAGAAAAATAGACAATGTAGGCAGCACCAAGAGACAAATGACTCATCATTAACAAGGAATATTTAACAAGATTCACAGCTGACTTCTAATTAGAAATCATGGAGGCCAGGATGCCTTGGGTAAAGTACTAAAAGCAAAAGACAATTAATAAAGAATTCTATGTCCAGTAAAACTGTCACTTAAATTAAAGAAGAAATTAAGACATTCCCAGATTTTTCAAAATTGAGATTATTAGTCTTTTGTAGAACTGCTCTACAAGAAATATTAAAAGAAATATTTCAGGCTAAAAAACAATGTCATAAGACAGCAACTCTAATCCATGTGAATACATAAAGAATTTGGGTAATGGTAATTAAAGAGAAACTATAAAAGACTGTATAAATGTATTTTTATATGTAATTCTTCTGTGTATTATTTAAAAGGCAACTATGTAAAATAATATTAAACAATATTAAAATATTGTTGATAGTTTAAAATTAATAAAAATGTGATTTATTTGAAAATAATAACACAAACTAGGTAAGAGTATTATAATGGAGCAAGTTTTTTACATAGTATTCAAATTAAGTTGATATTAATCCAAAGTAGATTGTTTTAATTTAAAAGATTAATTGTAATCTCCAGTTTGTAACCACAAAGAAAATAACTAAAAAATTAGTAAAAAGAATAAGAAGGTAATTAAAATGGCACACTAGAAAACACCTATTTAAAGTCAAAGAAGGCATTAAATGAAGGAATTGAGGAATGAAAAAGCATAAGATGTATAAAAAATAAATGTCAGTTGTAACATAAAACTTAACTTACTTGTAATTTTATTGAATATATTGATAAATGCATTAAACACTCCAATCAAACAGCAGAGAATCTTAGCATGATTTTTTAAAAATATGTGATATCCTATTTCACTCCTGATATTAGTGACTTGAGACGTTTCTCTTTTTATTTTTGTTAGTTGTACTGGAAGTTGATAAGTCTTTATTAATTTTTTCATAGAACCAACCTTTTATCTCTTGGGTTCTGTCTATTGTTTTTCTATTTTCAATTTCATTGATTTCTGTTTTTATTTTTATTATTATTTATTTTTGTTTGCTTTGTGTTCATTTTACTTTATCCTACTTTCCTAGGTGGGAACTTAGAGTATGGATTTGAGACATTTCCTCATTTCTAATGCAAGTATTTAGCACTCTTAATTTTCCTTCAGTACTGCTTTAGCTACATCCTACACAATTCAATATGTTCAAATATTCAATATGAATATTTTCATTCAGTTCTATGTATTTTTAAAAATTTTGTTTGAGACTTCCCCTTTGACTCATCAATTATTTAGAAATACATTTGTTTAATTTCATTTGTTGAGAGATTTTACTATTATCTTCCTGTCATTGATTTCTAGTTAGATTCCATTATGGTCAGAAAACACACCATGTAAGATTTCAATTCTTTTAGATTCATTAAGGTTTGTTTTATGATCAAGGATATGATTTACATTGGTAAATGTTCCCTGGCTATATTAAAATATGTGTATTCTGCTATTGTTGGGTAAAGTGTTCTATATACAGTAAGTCCCCGACATACGAACCTTCAAGTAGAGAACTTTCACAGATGTGAACGTGCATTCACATGTCCAATCACATAAGTTAGTTCATGTGTCTGGTGTACATTGTCACATGTGTGCATCCTCTACACATGGCTGTGCTTTTGTGTACTTTACAATACTGTATAGAGTACAGTAGTACAGTACCTTTATTTCAAGCCCAGGATGTCTGGAAGCAAGTGTAAAAGCAGCAGTGATGTACTTGGTACTGCTAAGAAGTGCCAAGCAATAATGATGGAAACAAAAGTGAAAATAATTGAGAGAGTGTAGTGAGGTGAAAAGATGGTAGACATTGCTTGTTCTTATAACATGAATTGTTCAACCATCAGCACGATTCTAAAGAACATGGACAAGATTATGGAATATGTGAAGTCTGCTGTGCCGGTGATGGCAACAATAATATCGAAGAAGCATGGAAAAGTGGTGGAGGAGATGGAGAATTTTCTCAGTGTGTGGATGCAGGATCAGCATCAGCATCAAGTCCTGCTCAGCTTAGTGCTGACTCAAGAGAAAGCTAAAAGTCTTTATGAAGACTTGAAGAAGAAACACCGTGAAGAATCAGAGAGCACATCTTTTAATGCCAGCCATGGCTGATTTCATCAGTTCAAGGTTAGAGCTAAACTTCACAACGGAAAAGTAAGTAGCGAGGCAGTGAGGCAGATATGGTAGCTGTCCGGGAATTTCCTGAAATGCTTCAAGAAATTATTGATGAAGGCGCATATTTACCAAAACAGGTTTTTAATGTGGATGATACAGGACTGTACTGGAAGAGGATGCCAGACTGAAGTTACATCAGTAAGGAGGAAAAGTTGATGCCAGGCTATAAAGCAGCAAAGGATAGGCTAACTCTATTGTTTGGTGGCAATGCTTCCAGTGACATGAAGCTGAAACCTCTCTTAGTTTATCATTCAGAGAACCCAAGAGCCCTTAAAAACATAGCCAAGGGCTCTCTTCCTGTTGTGTGGAAGAAAAACCCCAAATCCTAGTTTACACAGGCCATTTTCCTGGACTGGTTTTTCCAACACTTTATCCTGGAGGTAGAGAAATACTGCTTGGAGAAGGACATCCCATTCAACATTCTTTTGTTGCTTGACAATGCTCCAGGCCACCCCCCATTCATGGACGACTTTCATTCCAACATCAAAGTAGAGGATCTGCCACCGAATACTACATCGCTCATCCAACCTATGGACCAGGGAGTTACAGTGACTTTCAAGAAATATTATTTATGCCACACTTTTCATCAGGCAGTAAAGGCAAGTGATGAATCAGGAGCAGCCTTGTGACAATTTTGGAAACACTATAACATCTACAAGGCCATAAAAAACATTGACTTTGCTTGGCATGAGGTTACGGCCGTCAGCACGAATGGGGTTTGGAAGAATATGTGCCTGCAGTTTGTTCACAATTTTCCTGGATTTGAGAAGGTGGGTGAGGAGTCCAAAGAGGTCTTCAGCAACTTAGTGACCCTAAGTGAGAAGCTGTAGCTAGATCTGCAAGAGGATGACTACATTGAACTCCTTGTTGTGCAATATGAGAAGCTTACTAATGAAGACCTGATGGAATTAGAGGCCCAGAGAAAGGATGAAGAGAGACAAGAGGAAGAAGAAGTAACTTAAGAACTGAAGAGATTCATGATGCAGGAAATGGCAAGGGGATTTTCTTTAATTGAGGAGACATTGTTACTTTTTGAGGCACAGGACACAAACATAGAATGGTACACAAAGGTACAGCCGTGCAGCCGTTCAGAATGCAATCCAGTGCTACCATGTCATCTATGGTGAGAAAGAAAGAGCTACTACCCAGACATCACTGCATCATTATTTCAAGAAGGTAGATAGAATTGAATCCAGCAAGGAACCAGAAACTGTGCCATCAACGTCAGGCATGAGTGAAATTGCAGGTTGCCCTGATGATCCTTCAGCTCTACCATCTCCCACCTCCTCTCACTCCTCCAGTCAGTAACTCTTCTTGCCTTTTCACTTGATGCCAGCCCCTGTATGCCAGCTATTGTACTGTACTACTGTACTTTTCAAGGTACTGTATTATAAGATTAACAATATTTATTTTTTGTGTTAGTTCATTTTTTATGTATTATTGTATGAAAAGTATTATAAACCTGTTACAGTACAGTACTATATAACCAATTGTGTTAGTTGGGTACCTAGGCTAACTTTGTTGGACTTATGAACAAATTGAACTTATGAATGCACTCTCAGAAGAGAACTCATTCGTACATAGGGGATTTACTGTACATCAATTAGATCCTGTTGGTAGGCTCTGAACCACATTTTTATCCTTGTGGATTTTTTTTTTTTATCCTTGTGGATTTTTTGTCTAGTAATTTTATCTGTTATGGAGAAGAGAATGTTGAAGACCTCATTTTTAACTGTTGACCTGTCTATTTCTCTTTTCTGCTTTGTCAGTTTTTGCTTTATGAATTTTGATACTCTGTTGCTTCATGTATACACATTTAGACCATTATGCACCCTGGTGTATTGTTCCTTTTATTATTATTCACAGTCTATTTTTTGTCTCATAGTTTTCTTTTCCCTGAAATCTACTTTACCTTTTTTTTAAGACAGCTGGACTGGATCTGTTATTTATTTATTTATTTATTGTTAGCATCACTTTTATTTTTTATTTTTTAGGTTCTCATTAGTTATCTGTTTTATACATAGTAGTGTATATATGTCAATCTCAATCTCCCAATTCATCCCACCTCCCCTTCCCCCCTTGGTAATCATAAGTTTGTTCTCTACATCTGTGACTCTATTTTTGCTTTGCAAATAAGTTCATCTGTACCATTTTTCTAGATTCCATGTATATGCATTACTGTATGATATTATGCGATATTTGTTTTACTCTTTCTGACTTACTTCACTCTGTATGACAATCTCTACGTCTATCCAGGTCTCTGCAAATAACGTTATTTTGTTCCTTTCATGGCTGAGTAATATTCCATTGTATATATGTACCACATCTTCTTTATCCATTCCTCTGTTGATGGACATTTAGGTTGCTTCCATGTCCTGGTTATTGTAAATAGTGCTGCAATAAATATCAGGGTGCATGCACCCTTTCAAATTCTGGTTTTCTCCAGACATATGCCTAGTATTGGGGTTGTTGGGTCATATGGTAGCTCTATTTTTAGTTTTTTAAGGAATCTCCATATTGTTCTCTATAGTGGCTGTACCAATTTACATTCCCACCAACAGTGTAGGAGGGTCCCCTTTTCTCCACACCCTTTCCAGCATTTATTGTTTGTAGATTTGTTGATGATGGCCATTCTGACTGGTGTGAGGTGATAGCTCATTGTAGTTTTGATTCGCGTTTCTCTAATGATTAGTGATGTTGAGTATTTTTTAATGTGTTTGTGGGCCATCTGTATGTCTTCTTTGGAGAAATGTCTGTTTAGGTCTTCCACTCATGTTTTGATTGGGCAGTTTGTTTTTTTGATATTTAGCTGCATGAGCTGTTTGTGTATTTTGGAAATTAGTCCCCTCTCAGTTGCTTCGTTTGCAAATATTTTTGACCATTCTGAGGGTTGTCTCTTTGTTTTGTTTATCATTTCCTTTGCTGTTCAAAAGCTTTTAAGTTTCATTAGGTCACATTTGTTTTTTACTTTCACTACTCTAGGCAGTGGATTGAAAAAGATCTTGCTGTGATTTATGTCAAAGAGTGTTCTGCCTATATTTTCCTCTAAGAATTTTATGGTACATTTAGGTCTATAATCCATTTTGAGTTTATTTTTGTGTATGGTGCTAGGGAATGTTCTAATTTCATTCTTTTACATGGAGCTGTCCAGTTTTTCCAGCACAACTTTTAATGTAATCACACCTCTTTTTTCAAATAAATGTTTGTGTGATATACCTTTTCTCATTCTTTTACTTTCAACCTATCTCTAATATTGAATTTGAAGCTAGTTTCTTATAAACAGCATATTGTTGGATTGTGCTTTTTTCTTATCCACTCTGCTGACCTCTGTCCTTTGGTTAATGCATTTAGACCATTTACATTTATAGTAATTATTAATATTTAATGCTTATATATGCTATCTTATTGTTTTTTACTTGTTTCTATTTCATTGACTTCTACCTCTATTTGTTCTTTGCTCTGGTTCTCACTACTGTTTCTTTTTTCTTGCCTTCCTAAATATTAATTGATTTTTTTTACAATTTTATTTATTTATAGTGGATATGAGTATATTTCCTTGTAGAGTTTTTCTAGTGGTTGTCTGAGTATTACAAAACACATTAGTATTTTGTGACTATTAGTTTGCTAGTGATGCCTTAATGAAATACTACAGATGAGGTGGCTTAAAAAAACAAAATTTATTTCCTCACATTTCTAGAGGCTAAAAGTTCAATATGACGAAGGTTGGTAGGTTTAGTGTCTTCTGAGGCCTCTCTCCTTGGCTTGCAGGTGGCTGCCTTCTCTTCATGTCCTCACATGATCTTTTCTCTGTGTCCTAACCTCTTCTTACAAGGAAATCCTGTCATATAGGTCTAGGGCCCACACATATCACCTCATTTTACCTTAACTATCTTTAAAGAGATATTACATTTAAAAGGGGATAACTTTAAAGAGGCCCTATCTCCAAGTACAGTCACATTCTGAGGTACTAGGATTAGGACTTCAACATATAAATTTTGAGGTAACACAATTCAGTCCATAACAGTAACTTAATTACAGTCTACCTGTATCAACATTTTACTACTTCAAATGAAGTGTGGAAATCTTATTTCCATTTAGGTTTGTTTACCTTCTTCACTTTTAACTACCATTGTCTTGAGTATTGGTTAGTGATATAATTTTTCTTCAATAACCAAACATAAGTTATTAAGCTCCTGAGGAAAAGGATACCATAATGTATGGACCTATATGTCTGCTCATTTTATTTCTTCCTTCCCAGTGATCCAAGCTTATTTCTTTTATCATTTACTTTCTGTTTTAATAATTTCTTTAGTCAATATTTAAGGATATGTCTTCTAGTAATAAATTCTTTTAGTTTTCCTTAGCTTGAGAGTGTTTATTCCTAAAGAATAGTTTTGCTGGATATAGACTTTGCAGTTGACTGTTCTATTCTTTCAGCACATAAAAATTTTGTGCCACTTGCTTCTGATCTCCATGATTTTCAAACAAGATATCCTCTGTCATTCAAATTGGTATTCTCATATTAGTAATGTGTCATTTCTCTCTGACTACTTTCAAGCTTTTGTCTTTAGTTTTCAGAATTTTAATTATACTATATCTTGGTGTTGATTTCTTTGGGTTTAACCTATTTGTGATTCACTTAGCTTCTTAGGTCTATGAGTTTCTGTCTAAGAACAAATTTGGGAAGTTTTCACTCATTACTTATTCAAATTTCCTTTCAGTCCCACTCCTTCTCCCCTCTCTTTCAAAGACTCCAATGATACAAATACTGGATCTTTGGTTATTGTCTTAATGGTCCCTGAGACTCTGTTGTTGTTGTCTGTTTAAGTATACACTTTCTCTGCTGTTCAGATTAGGCAAATTCTATTCATCTGTCTTATTCTATTTCCTGTTATCTCTATTCTACTATTGAGTCCATCCAGTGAGTTTTAAAATTTCTGTTATTGTATTTTTTAGTTCTGTAATCCCTTTTGTTCTATATACTTTTACTTATTTGCCAAGATTTTCTATTTTTTTTTCATTTTTAAGAGAATTTATAATTGATTGTTGAAGCATTTTTTATCATAGTTGTTTTAAAATCCTTGTCAGATAATTCCAACATGTGATTAATCTAATTGTTGGCATCCATTGATTGTCTCTTCTCATCCAAAGTGTGATTTAGTTGATTCTTGACATGATAGATGATTTTTAATTGCACCCTGTATATTTTGTCTATTAATATTAGTAAACTCTAGGTTTTACTTAAGTCATTTGTTTTAGCAGGAAGTTGCCACACTTAGGTTTAACATGCAGATCATGGTCTACTCTGTGGGCTGTGTTTCAAATAACAGTTGAATTTTCAAAGCCTTTGTGATGTTATTTTAATCTAACACTTGGCTTCTAGTGCCACTGTTCTTGCTGTCCCTGCTAATGTTACTTGAGATAGTAAAATGTGTTTCTCCAAGCTGGGCGGCCAGGTGTCTTTCAATAGGGGGGAATGTGAGGGGATGGAGGGAGCATCTTGGGCCTGTGGAAATAAAGATATTCCTCAGCATGCATGGTTGTTGTGGTTGGATTCCTTTTGCCAGGACCCCCATCAACACAGGTGTCTCTGGGCAGGAAACAGGAGTCTCAGGTCCACAGAGACAAAGTCAGGCTGCTTTCTGTGGCAGTGTTCCTCTTGCTGGTGCTACCAGACTACCTCAGTATCTCTCAGTAGGGGAGCGTTTTAAGGTCAGATGGGGAAAGAAAGAGCTTTCCTTGACTTATTTTTATTGACAGGGTGATTGTTTCTGCCTACCACTGCTGTTGGGTTCACCTGGTGTTGTCAGACAGACTGTCATCCCATTTAGGGGGAAGAATGAGCATCCCTGGTTTGCCTTCTATTTATAGGTTGGTGATGGGAAACACCAGGTCTGAGTTAGTCTCTTCAGCTGGGAGGTGGCAGGTATAATTCACCCTGATGCTGTGTTGCTCCACCAGCCCTAGAGCTTCTAACCAGTTTTCATTCTTTTATTGCCTTTCAGAGTTCTCCTCTGGTTGCCTATTGTTATATTTTCAAGATTTATAGTCATACATATTAGGGAAGATCAGGGAGTAATAGGTTTATACCATCTTTTCAGTCCAGACTGAAAATTTCTTTTTCCAGGGTGCCTTTTCAGGGTGATGAAAATGTTGTACAATATGAATATGAAGGTGAATATACTAAAACCACTGAATTGTATACTTGTATGAGTGATTTTATAATATATAAATTATACCTCAATAAAGCTATTTTAAAAAGAAACCAAGTTTCTTTTCATAGAAAGTTGTTTTGGAATTTGCAAAAAATATTGTATTCCATATTCTACAAGGCAGAAAATCATATTTACCGGCAGGCTGGAAGAATGATTTTACCAGTTCCAGCAGGAGACTCTCAGAGGAGGGTACAGTGATAAATACATGAAGTATGATAAGAAGTGTTACCAACTTCTTGGACATGTCTCTGAGACATGAGGTGGAATCTGCTGAGATCCACCAAACCCACTGCCCCTATCTTAGTGGTTAATAACTGGGTGACAGATTCAGAGAGAAGTTGGACTTTCACTTACGTGATGTTGAACCATGAACTAAAGAAATTTCAGCCCAAGTGCAAGAAAGTTTTCATTTATTTTTTCAGTGAAAGAAGAATACAGCATAACTTTAAAATATCTTGAAGAATTAATTTAACATTTCACTCATTGATCTAGTCAAGATTTCAAACTCCACATATTTCTTTAGAGTATAAGAAAAATGTCTAGGAAAAAAAACTCCACAAAACAGCAGTATGGAAGAGTATGGACACAGCATAATAGAAGAAAAGGCCCAGTCAGTCTCAGAAAATAGTAACAAGTAAAACTTAATATCTACAAAAAAGAGAGAAGAAGCAATTTACAGGGATATATAAGTAATAAACAAACTGAAAATCTTAACACAAAAAAGAAATTTAAGCACAATGAGAGATATGGCAGGATATTTTTGGAATAGAAAAACACGTTTTCCTTTTTCAAAAGGATCAGCTCTAGTAGTAGAAAACAATATTCCCTGTTGACTAATGCATTTTTAAAGACAAGAACCTGAGAAAGTTTCCTTTACATATGCACTTGGAGTTGATGTATGGTTCATTTCATTAAACAGATGTCCCTTGAAGGGTTCCTTTATCCCCTTGTTACTAATTATTCCTGCCCTAATATGGCATTCTGTTTCTTCACAAGGCAAGAATCTTCTCCCTGGTGCCATCTTCACCTCTCCCACATTAAGGGATCATGGGAGAGCAGACAACAGCCAATTTGATGTACCACAAATTGTCCTCATTCACTCTGTTCTATATTTTAATCTCTTCCAGGTGGTTGAATCCATTCTCACTGGTAATTATAATACCAGAATCTAGTTGAAGAAAAATCCACAGCTTTGAAAAGCTACATCTCAGATCAGACTCCTTATATGCTGTGCCATTAATTGCAATTCATTTGATTGTGTTGTGGTGGCAAGAATGGTTTGGTGTGTCTCCTATTGGAAGAAAAATGAGCTTCAGCAAAAAGAGTTACATGTTCATGTTTGTAACATATTTACAAGGTCAATTTATCTAATCCTAGGTAGATACAGTTTGAACATTTTAATGTCCAAGGATCACAGAAGGACAATAACGGTAAGCTTAATGAAGCTGAATGTCCCTGGTGAAATGGTGTGTCTCCTTGTCTAGTGAACCATTCATGTAATTATCAAGGTCATTTGTAAAAAGTCTTTTTTTTTTTTTGCAAGATTGCTGTCCCTATGATAAACTCAAATCTGATCCCTTTGGCTGGTCCCAGGTTTGATATGTGCCCCAGAAAAACTGACTTAACAAGAGAAGCAGGAAAACACTGATCTGTGTGTCCAGGACCTAGAAGAATCTAGCTTTGTCCTAATGAAAACCAGGCACTGGGCCAACTCCTTTTATATTTGGTTTTCAAGAGAATATGTGTGGAGGAGCCCTGAATGTTTTTAGTGCAATAACAAGCTTGTGTTTTCTGAACCAATTAGTATGTAATTAGGTGTTGGCTAAGAAGGAAGAGGATAAAAGGTGGACCTGGTGCAAAGACCTGGGTATAGGTGTGACTCTTGTGTATGCAGGTGGCAAAATACCACTTATTGAGAACTAAATTGAATTTCTAAAACCCAGTAATCTGTTACATGCTAACAGCACTAACCCTTCTGTAGCTTTTTCATATCTTTATTGAAATGTGCTTTTATCCGTCTCTGGAAAATAAGATTGTGTATAGCACATGTATGTTAACATTTTTTCACTCATCATTTTCTAGAAGTTTAAAATTAAGCTAGTGGGGACTTTATTGGTGGTTCAGTGGCTAAGACTCCATGCTCCCAAGGCAGGGGGCCCAGATTCGATCCTTGGTCAGGGAACTAGATCCCACATGCAGCAACTGAGTTCGCAGGCTGCAACTAAAGATCTTGCACGCCACAACTAAGACCTGGCACAGACAAATAAATAAATATTTTAAAAAATAAGATAAAATAAAATTAGGCTAGCGATGTTCAGTATGTATTGAGTTACCTATCAGAAGGACAAAAGGAAATCATTAGTTTCTTCTTCTACTCAAACTATATATATATTTCTTTAGGGTCTACTCTGTGCCCTAAATATCCCTGTCCTCATGGAGTTTTCTTTCAGGCAGCAAAAGCGTTTTAACTCTGCAAGTCCTTCCTGAGGATTCTGGACACCAAGGCAAATATTTTGTTGAAACGGCCCTTCACTATTTCACCTGTTAACTCCTTCTGATCTTTTTAAGCCTTCATAATTAGGAAGATATTTTTAAAGACTATCCTGGCTTTCACTTACTGTCCTTTAGAGAGATACTTTAAGTGAATATTTCCAATAAAGTATAAAATACTTAAAATATATAAGATAATACTTTACTGTTAAACTTTGGTGTAAAAAATAATCTAAATGGATGATGAATGTGGTTGTTCTTTTTTTCCAGGCAGGAAAGATAATTATTTGACTTCTTTGGTTAACCTGATGAGTTTTTGAAGTTGTAAAGTGCTCTATAATGAAGGTAAGCCCCAAATGATGAGTAAGTTCTGATACTTTAGTTCTGTTTTCAACCAGACTAATTCAGTGAAGCATCATCCCCACTTCCTATCTCACACTTGCCTATGCCAGATGATATGCCAATGGCAGGAACAAAAACAAAATCAAACCCTTTTATTTATAAGTTTATTTATAAGTTTTATTTATAAGTTATCTGCATATCACTGCCTTTCTCTTATATTCAGGCATCATCAAGGAAACTACATTACCAGAAAATGTTTGTTTTTGCTGTGCTGTGCTCCCTGCAAGCTGATAATCTGAAACTAATATCCTTTAATACAACATTTGGCAGGAGTAGGGTAGACACCAGTAAAGAGTGTTTATATTTTGGGTATGGTTTTAATTTTTATTCAAGAGTACTTCTTTATTGGGAAGGGAACCAATTTACACATATCCAATTCCGTAAAGAATTGCATGTGAAAATATGGCTTAACTGACATCATAGATCTAAATTATTCCAGTCATGTTTAATCCTTTTTATAAGCTAGCTCTGTGGCAGTAACACCACTGAGCTGCTTATTAAACCTACTCTCTGTGAATACCCTTTCCAATCTAACTTTGTTCTTTCATAAGTTTCTGCTAACTTATTGACTTCCCTCAATCATCACAGTTAACTGCATGTGCACATTTAATTTTTGAGCAGATGGTCTTAATTTTAATATTGTCCTTTGTGTATGAAGGTGATCCTACTGATTGACCAGCTTTGGGGCATATATTTTGATTTTTTTCTCCAGTAATGGGTATAGATTTGTTCTGGTATACTTATGCCCTTGCTGGGTAAAGCTAAGGCCATGAACCAGGCTGACTGACCTCTGTGAGACACTGCCACATACCACATCATCATGTAGTTTGTTGGCACCATTAGCTAACCTGTACATTAATGGTTACAAATATTGTGTTTCATACCCAAGTCAAAACAGACCTTTGGCGGAGGAGCGGGTGGCAATGAAGGAAGTCTCCAAACGCAGCCTCGCTCCCCTTGGCATCTCGCTCGGGCTTCGGCGAGGTCCAGGGTTGGCGAGGACTTTTGCACACCGCCAGCCATGGTCAGAGTCAGGGGGCCCGGCAGGGGACCTGTGAAGCTGGGGACGCTGCTGCCCACCTTCCGCTGGGAACAGATCTGACCTCACAACCTGCCAGGAGACAAACGGCTGGTCATCCAGCATCGAGTCTACAACATCAGCCTCTGGGCACAGTGGTACCCGGGCTCTGCACTGGGCGGTCGAGGACATGAAGCTGTTTGAGGTCAAGCTCACCTTCTTTGCTCTCCTGCAGGGCCACATCCTGGCCATAGAGATGCTTGCCTGGCTCATCATCTACGTCCTCGGCCCCGGCTGTTGCCCAGCACCCTCTCAACCCTTATCCTGGCCATTCCCCCGGCCCAAAGCTGGTGTCTGCAGCAAGACCTAGGCCACACCTACATCTTCAGGAAGTCTGGTGGAACCATGAGCCCAGCAGTTTGTGATGAGGCAGATGTAGGGCTTCTCTGCCCACTGGTTGAACTTCTGCAACTTCCAGTACCACGCCAAGCCCGACATCTTCCACAAGGACCAGATATGACCGTGGCACCCATCTTCCTCCTGGGGTAGTCATCTGTTGGGTACTGCAAGAAGAAACTCAGATACTTACCCTACAACCACCAGCACCTGTAGTTCTTCCTGATCCGCCCAACGCTGCTCAACTTGGTGAAATTGAAAGTGGGAAATCTGGCGTACATGCTGGTGTTCATGCAGTGGATGTACTTACTTTGAGTTGCCAGGTTCTATGCCCACTTCTTCTTGTCCTACATCCCCTTCTATGGCCTTCCTGGGGCGCTGCTCTTACTTGTGGCTGTCAGCTTCCTGGTGAGCCACTGGTTCGTGTGGATCACACAGATGAAGCATATCCCCAAGGAGATAGGCCATGGAGAGCAACTGGGACTAGGCCAGCTTTCAGCTGGCAGCAACCTGCAAAGTGGAGCCCTCGCTCTTCATCGACTGTTTCAGAGGACACCTCAATTTCCAGATCGAGCATCCCTCTTCCCCATGATGCCGAGGCACAATTACGGCAGGATGGCACCACTGGTCAAGGCCCTGTGCTCCAAGCACGGCCTCAGCTACGAGGTGAAGCCCTTCCCCACCACCCTGGTGGACATCATTGGGTCCCTGAAGAAGTCTGGCGACATATGGCTGGAAGCCTACCTCCATCAGTGAAGGCAGCAGCACCCAAGACCCCGTCAGCCATCAAGCCACCCAGACGGGCTACCCCATCCAACCCACCTCGCCCTACCTCAGCCTGGGGGCCCTGCCTGCCCTCCTGGGCCCCCTCCCAGTCTCCTCCACAGCCCTGAGGCCATGTCTCTTGACCCAACGGGACCAGGGCTAGGGGTATGGTATATATGTTCACCCCAGATGGTGAGTATGGCATGCTTTCCTAGAGCAAAAATTTAGGGAAAAATGTTATTTTTATATAAAAACAAACCGACTATATATATATATATATATATATATATATATATATATATATATATATATAAACCCAACATTTACAAAGCATAGCAGACACTGTGCTAAGCACCAGACATATAACATTTTCTGAACTTTAATAACCTAATGAGATAGATGGTCTTTATCTCTATTTGGAGTGAGAAAATAGAGGCTTAAACAAATTAGGTAATTTGTCCAAGGTGATAAGGGGAGTAAATAGTGAACCCAGGATATGAATCCAATATACTGGAGGCCTTAGTTTTCATCTCTACACTAAATTGTCTCTTTTACTGATGGCATACATGAATTTTTGCCCATACTCCATACTCTAGCCCTATAATGATCAGAAATAAACTAAAGCATCTATAGTAGAACTAAAATTTAGGATCCCCTTGATCAAGTAATGAGGATTTATCCTTGACTAGGAGAATCACAAACCCTCGAATCAGACTTCCTCCTAAGAGATTTCTCTCTATAGCCATAGGGAATCTAGGTCACCATGTAGTAGACTGTCCTAATATTTAAGATCTTTTTTGTAAGAAAAGATTCATTAGGAAAGTGATTTACCGAATGGCCGTGAGGGCTCCGTTATATGAGTTACTGCTTCAGTGAGCTGACCAATTGCGTCCTTACTCCTCAGAGGCAGCTTACTTGCTGAACTCTCATCTACTGAGTGTTTAAATCCTGATGTGGAGTGTGTACCCAACAAAAGCAGAATTACCTCAATTTCAAAGATGAGCTTAGTGGGACTTCAACAATTTAAGGGGTAGATTTTTCTACTGAGGTTCAATAAATAAAAACATTGAATTTCAAGGTGTTCTTGAAATGTATATTCCTTGCAATTTTGTGGGGAAATTATTTTCTTTAATTTAAAAAAGTAGAAGATATATATATATATATACATACAATATAATACACTTTAAATGAAAAAGCAGAAAACAAAATGATTTCAGAAATTCATTCTTTCTACAGCTTTGAAGGGTTTAAGTTTTTATCAGAGAAAAATGAAAACTTTCTGTGCTTCAGAGGAGAAAATGATCCATCAAGAGCTATAAAAGTGAAATGTAAATTAATTTTGGTTTAGAAAAAAATAACATAAAATATACCATGAAATTTATTTTTATTTGTGTGTTTTTTGCTTTGTTTTGTTGTTTACTTTGAGCAAGAAACAAAATCACCATTAATTAATTACAACAACTGGTAAGAAATTTTATAGGAAGTAGAAAATATTGCTGTCAGATTGAGGTCTCAGGTCAAATCTTTAACACTTACTAGTTGTGTTATTTTATACAAGTTAGTTAACTCTGTAAGTTTCTAAAAATTTTCCCCAGTTTTATTGAAATATAATTGCCATATGACATTGTATTTTTAAGGTCTACAACATAATAATTCGATATATGTATTTATTATAAAATGATTATCACAATATGTTAACACCCGTCATCTCACATAATTACACGTTGCAAAAAATATAACGTAGGATACACTCCTATAGAATCTTTTGATGACTAAATTATATTTCACTCTATATGTAAAGGGATAAGCACAGTACATACCATACAGCAAGTGCTCAATAATTGTTAATTGCAATCTTTTTTTCTATCTCAGTTCTCTTTCAGCCAATGAAAGTACAAGTCAGTAGAAAGAAGGAGAAATTGGAGGAGATAACATCAGAGGAAAAGATAAAATGAAATTTTAATCAAAAGTGGTCTTAAAAAATTCAGAAAGCAGCAGGAAAAATATGATTTATTTTTATATAAACATAATATTGGTGTTTTTCAAAGCTTTAAGGAAAAGAAAGTTAATTCATTTAATAATACAGCACCCAAAACTCACAAGGGGAGCTAAGCATTCCCAGAAATGAGTATTAAAAGCATTTCAATTTCAACTTAAATAATGGAAGCATAACATCTCCTGAAACCTTTTTTTTTTTTCTTAATTTCCAACAGAGAAAACGCCAAATTTTTCATTTTGAAAAATATAACATCTGATTTTATAGGGAAAATATGTCCTACTTTCATTGAACATAATCCACATAACATAGACTTTTAGGATGCCATTGTTAAATCATTTAAAACTATGTTTTGTTTTCATAACTCTAAGAAAAAATAATGGTATTGTCTTTTAGAATTTTCCTACCATGCCACCATCTGAGTAAAAGATACAGTTATAATTGTAAACATTGTTCCATCACTGAAGAGTTACTATTTGATCTTGGCAAAAGTCACTTCATCATTTTTTTTTTTTCTGTGTGTTAACTTCCTAGCATCATTTTGGGACTTCACAATGCCTTTGGCTTTAGAATTGGGATTTTTTGATGTGACCAAATAGCAGTTTATATTCTCAGAAAACTGGAATGGGAATATCCTGTAAGGAAAATAACAATGGAATATGATGAAAATTTCTAAGCCAGAAAAGTTCAGAATAATCAGCCTTCCCTCCCTACCCTCCATCCCCCATTTTGCCAATAAGGACTGATGTGTTTTAAACAATAAAGATAGGCAAGTCTTCCACGAACCCTGAATATTTGAAAATTGTTTCTGCAATCTGAGCAGCTGAGCCTTTGCCTGGCCTTCGTAGGGTGAGAGTCACTTGCTCCTAACCTTTTGATGCCAAATTCATTCTTCTTTTTACCTATGTTAGCACAAACAGAAAGATTGAGACTGTAAACATCTGAACCGTTGCCTTCTCTCATTTAGCTTGGCCACAGTTGATGGGTAGTGGTTAAGATTAATCTAGCACTTCGTCGTGGGTATAGTTGCTTATTATGTAGTAAGTGGTGCTCTGGATACCCTGAGGCTGTGTAGTGACGTAATAGACTAAATTACAAATGATTACTCTAGATGAGACATTTATGGGCTGGTATATTATTTCTACTTCAAAGAGCTACTCTTGACTTACTTACATCATGATTTTCACAGTGGGGAAAGAGCAACCAAATATCTTGAGCTAATGGAAGCAAGGGGTATGTGTGTGTGTGTGTGTGTGTGTGTGTGTGTGTGTGTGTATGTGTTTACTCTCTGATCTGAGTTTTTTTTTTTTCCTCTAATATTCTTTGAAACTTTGAAGAATCATATTATTCTTCCAGTTGCAAGTACTGTTGGAATGGGAGAAGAGCTATATTTTAAGAGAAATGTTATTAAGTCCTTTATAATAATCTTTTCATTGGGTCATATTCAAAAATCACATAGGAGAGACCTCTAAAATGTCATACTAAGTGGCAGTGCATCAATTAGGGTCATGGTGCTCAGTCAACAAGGTTCTCAGCTGGAATTTTGAAGATAATTTAATGGTATGTGTGCATAAGTGTAGGTGGAACTAAGGGTACCAACAGGTAGTGGAGTGCCCAGAGACTCAGAACCTATTAACACCCTATTATCTAAGGGGGCAAAGAGAGAACATGATGTCACTAAAGCCCAATGAGAGTTGGACCCCAGGGAGGAGAATCTCTTGATAATAACAACCACTGCCAGAAACCCAAAGTTGAGAAAGAGGGAGCAGGAAAATAAAGCCCGTGACCTCTCTTTGCTCCCACTCTTGTATGCCCATCTCATGCCCTCCATTGGCAGGTCCAGTCAGAAGCCAGAAGACTTCAAAGTGCTCAGGTTATATAGTTGGTAAGAGTCAAATACTTGGGACAAAGAGCAAGGCAGAGAAGGGCAGACAGATCAAGGAGGGGTGTTACAAAATGTGGAATAATCGCATAACCCCTCAGTGCTGGCAGGCCATAGCATTTCCTTTTGGTCCTGCTCAACATTTTTAACCACTTGGGTAAAGAAATAATGCAAGAATATAAGCCCTGTGAAAAATAAAAAGCAGAAATCTGTGATGAATCAACAAGTCTAGATGCAAATTATCTTGACATTCAGAAAACAATACAATGAAATTAAACAGGAATATTAGATAAGTTCCCTAATTAGGAAAATTTTTGCAAGAGGATAGGGAGACATAAGAAAAGTGCTTGATGGGATTTCATGTTCTAAAAGACATCAGTATCAATAGATTATGGCTCATGATTGCTTACAAAATGAATGTAATCTGAGGTTGCACTTTTAGCTGCTACAGGGCATCTCTAGATGCTTATCACACATATCCCTCAAACCCAGCTTACCAAAGCCTGATTCTGTTACATTCCCATCTCTTTCCAATACTGTTTGGACTCCTGTGTTCTCTAGGAGCCTTGGAATTATCTTTGGTTTCTCCTTTACATCCTGCATTTAATGCATCAATAAATCACTCTATCTCAAAACATGGCTCAGATACCCTATTTCCTTTCCATTGTCCCTTCCTTTCTCATGCCCTGCTGTTTCCAGTCTCTAGATTCCTATGACAGCCTCTTCATTATCCTGACTTCAGTTCATTTTCCCTGTAGTTGTCAGAGTTGCCGTCAAATAAACAAATGGGCATTGTCAGTCCTTAATTAGAAAAATTCTCTGTTCTTATTGTGGTATATAAGATTAAGGGTGGACTCCTTATTTAGTTATACGAGACTTATCCCAGTCTCATTTCACTATAGAATTTCTCTCCCACCACACACAAGCCCCTTTGCTCTAGCCACAAAGAACAGCTGTTCTGCAAATACCTCAAGCTCTTGTGCTTTTGTACTTATTCTCTTCGCCTGAGGTGTTTCTGTTCCTCTGTAGTTCTCACCCCAACAAACTTCTACTCAGCTTTCAAGACATCTCCCAAACATCTACTTCTGATTTCCTTTTAGAAAGAGTTCTCACAGCTCTTTGCTCTAACCTCTGCAATAACACTTACCAAGGTGTTTTAAAGTTTGTGAGTACCTTTCCACCACTTAATTCTAATTCATCTTTACTGCTCTAGCACTCAATAAAATAATTGTCACATGAAAGATAACTAAATATTTGTTGAATTTTCATGCATTAATTAATTAATACAGGTATATTGTTTAGAGTATAGGAGATAATGGTCTCACTACACTTAACATTGGTCAGATTACATATAGAGTATTTTGCTTGACTTGACCATTTTATTTTAAGAGATATACAGCGAAACTAGATTAAAATCAGAAGAGGACAGATGGTCTAGAGGCTATATTTTATACAGTCTTTCAATTGTTATTTCTCTGAAATAGGAACAAGATCATTTATTCTGTAGTCAACTCATATTCCTAAGCATATAAAAGTATCAGGACAAAAATAATCCTTATGCTATGAATTTGACACCATAGAGAGAATGCATGCAGAGTGTTTACATGCCTGACATAGTAAATATTCAATAACTGTAGTTGTTTTTATTATTGGGATTTTATTAGTAGGGTATAACACATATTAAAATAGTCTGCTTTTTGCTTACAATGTTACCTTTACCAATTTATAAAATAGGAGTCTGCATAAGACACACATACCAATGCATATTATTAACTTTTGGTTAAGAACAGTACTTTTTGCTCAAATGGAAAAAGAGCAGAACAGTTCTAATGTTATCCTATCCCTCTTCTTTTCAGGTTGGATTGCTCTTAAACCACCCAGATATTATGACTTACCTCTGTCTTGATAAAACTTCTTTTAATTGCAAGCTACAGAAATAATATACTCAGCATAGCTAATACAGTAAGTGGAATGCATTGGGGGAGAGGGGACACCAGGGCTTTGCCTGAAATGTGAGGTCAGGCAGCACAACCAGGTTTCATAGGAAATCTGCTCTCCATAGCACTGTGGTCATTTCTGATTGCATCAGTTGATTGTTTTCAGACTCCAAGATGGCTTTAGTTACTTCTCATGCCACGTGATGGAAAATGACTCCCACACCTATGGAGTTGGATTGCTTCCCAGCCCAGTGTGCCAGGTAACAGACTGGGTTCTCCAGGCTCCAATGGCATATTCCTAGGAATGAAGATTTATTGGCTTTGTTTGAGCCAGTTGTCTCTCCATGACCAATCTGCTATGGCCAATAACAGAGAGACAAAACATTCTACAGGCACCCATTCCTGTCAGTGTAATTTTCATTGAAGGCATGTGTGGGGTAGCCAGACATCTCAAATCTGTCTGCTCCACAGTGCAATTGCCCATGATCCCCAAGGCAGGAAACTAGAATCTGATTTTTTATTTTTTAATTTCATGCTTAAGGCATTCTTTCTCAGGTCTAAATTAAATATTTTCTGTCATTGTTTAATAACTTAAGTTCTTTTTCTGTTCATAGTGCACATAAAATTGCCTGGTTATGTTAAGTCTGCATAATAATCTTTCAAATATGATTACCAGTTTTGTTGCAGCAAGAGAATCTGAAAAATTATCTTCATTTACATTTCCAAATGTTTAAAGATCATGATTGTAGAAGTGTACTAATTTGACTGTCCTAAGTACCTCTCTAGAGATCCAGGGGACAGGGATGTCATTTGTTGATATCTGGGAAGGGAGTGGCACTCTGAGAAAATTGTCTCTCCATGTGGAGGAGGCCATAAGTTTTACCCAGATGGAGTCTAGCTCAGCTTCCAAGAAATGTAAAAGATAAACAGAATAGAATTTTAAACAGAAAGAACAGTGATCCTCTTTATGGTGATAATTGGAGCTGATGTTGTGTGAAAGAATAGAAATTCTGATAGTGTGGGGCAGAAGGATAAAGTGATGTGTTTGATACAAAGTACACTGGAGTGATATACAGTCAGGGATCCAAGTAGGACTGACACATAAGACAGATTGGCCTTACATAAACATGGAAATTGTCTTAATATTCTGGCAATAAGAGCTTAAGACAGTTCCATCAGAAAAGTCATATTTGCTGAGAAAAATTAATGCAAGACTTACAGTAGTGAAAAACTGTAGGAAGCAAGAATAGATTCTCCTGGTGCAAGGAGCAGTGGGAGAACCAGCTTGAGGTGAAGGAGGTATCTGCAAGGTCCAGGAAGGATGGTTTGAAAGCACTGATACACTCATGGACCAGAGAAAAACATGTTTTCATTCACAGTCTTCCAGGAAACAGTGTATTCCAAGAGGGCAGAACTTGCAGACAGAGTACAAGCAGCAAGAACTGCTGCATGGGGGAATCCTGAGACTGTTACAGACACCTTGTCAGTGGTTGGACAAGGTAAGGGCAGGAAATCCCAGGAGTGATGTCAGAGTTCTAATTAGACCTAGCTTTGTCCAGGCTAAGACAGATTCATAGACTTCCATGAGTCACCAAAAATGGAGGAGGGGAAGTCAGTTAGTACTAGACTAGCTCCAGACTTTGCAGTGGTAGCAATCAGATATTTCCAGGCTATTCTAGATAAAACTTCATGAACTTAAGTGTTACTAGATATCTTTGTACCTCAGTGTTCTCATCTGTAAAACTGGGACAGTAATAATGCCTAACTCATAGTGCTATGAGAACTAAATGATACGTAAATTATACATAGTAAGCAGAATGCATATATATGGGGCAAATAAGAGAAAAATTTAAAATCAGTTGTAATAAGTATGAGAGAGAAAATTCAAACACAAAACTTCTTTGAAATTGTAAAATTTTTCTCCATACATCTTTCCCATTTACCTAGTATTTAGATGGGACAAAACAGAAATGGGAATCTCAGAAATGATCTCTAAAGAAATAGGCTCTCTCAGACATATTTAGTGGGAAGAAAATTAGTAGAAACTTTTGAAGGGCAATTTTATAATGTTTTTCAAAATTTTAAATGTATATACATTTTTGATTGAGAAATTTAGCATTTAAAATATAATATAGCTAATTTACAAGACAAATATAATATATAAGCATTTTCATTGTAGAATTGTTCTGCAATAAAAAATACAAAAATCATTTTTGCCCAAATAATAATTTAAAATTGGTTAAATAAGTTGCAGTACATCCATAAGATTAAATTCATTGTAAAAATTAAAATGAATCATGTAAACTTCTACTTCTGACCAAAATAGAGTAACAGGAACTAGATTTATTCTCCCACCTGAAACAACCAAAAAACAGATGAATATGTGAAACAATGGTTTGTAAGATATTATGCACCAGGCAGTGAATAATAGTGATCCCTGAGAGAAGGGAACAAATGAAATGAACACTACTATTACTTCAGCTTACTGCCTTAAGAGAGTGTCCAGGTCAAATCCAGGGAGGGGAAACCCAGCAAAGCCTGATGGACTATTTGTGTTAAGGAGATATTGCTGAGAGTTTGGGAAGACCAAGACAGTGAGAGTTCACAAGACAAAATACTGGAATAAAGAGAGATGTATAGAGAGTTCTGCAAAAGTTCTTCAAATATTCAGCTGAGTAATCCTCATCACATGCATGTGAGGAAATGGTCAGTGCCTATACCAAGAAAGAAACATATGAGAAACTATCAAAGTAACAACATGTTTGTATAGGACTAAGAATAGTGCCTTTTTCCACCAGCCGGCATGGAAAACTTCAAGATTCACAGGGCACTGGGTAGAGGACGCAGAAGCATCTCCTGGGAAGTGTGGAATCATTAGCCCTAGACTTAGCAATTGAACTTCTACAGATGAAGACTACAATGTCTGAGAATTTTTTTAAAAAGAAATTATCAAAAGAGATTAAATTCAGATTAGACAATACAGAAGAAAAGAAATAGTTAGCTTGGAAACATAGCAATAGAAACGATCCAAAATGAAATGCAGAGAGAAAAGTAAATAGATCATGAGTGAGCTGTGGAACAGCTTCAAGCAGCCTGACGTACACGTAATTTGAGTCCCTGAGAGAAAGGAAAGGGCAGAAATATGTAAAAAATAATGGCCAAAAATATTCCCAATTTGATGAAAAGTATAAACACACAGATCCAAGAAGCTCAATGAACTCCAGGTGTTAAAAACAAAAAGCATGAAGGAAACTATACCACAGAATAACATAATCAAATTGCTCAAAATCAGCAGCAAGGGGAAGTTTTGAATGGGATGTTGACCAAGATAGAAACAGAAGAGGCTCTTGAGCTCCCCTTCTCTCACAGATGCACCAAATGTATAGCTATATAGGGAGCAATTATCTCTGAAAGAGATCTAGAGACTAGCTGAGTGACTCCTATATATCAGATGAATAAGAAAATACCCACATCAAAACAGGTAGGACAGACTGACACATTCTCTTGCCATAAACCCTACCCCGGGCACAGTGCCATACAATTGGGAGGAAATCCCCAACTTCCAGCTTCTCCCTAAAAAGCAGAGTTTGGACTCCACCTATAGTGCCCCATTTTTAAAACAATCACTGGAGGAATGAACTTCCAAAATATCTAGCCCTGAAAGCCAACAGGGCTTGTGTCTATGACATCCACAAGACTATAGCAAACAAAGAAGCAATTCCTAACGGGTTGTGAGCATTCAATATGGCTATTCCCCCAGGGTTCAGCACAGAGGAAACAGGCAATATCACACATCCCCCGGTCTTTCCATAAAAAAGTTTAGCTGCATACTTCAAAAACTGCTGCCTGAGGGCCATGCTCTAATTTAGCTGGCACTGGGGGCCTTCTCTTTCCAGCCTGCTCCAAGTTGCCAGTATCTCTCTGGCAGAAACTTGTACACATGAGTACACCCCCGCTTTTATGGCTGCTGCCCAAGGGACAGATCCCTAGGTCACCTGGATCTGACAGTCAACAGAGCTTCCATTCACAAGTCCCACAAGACTGTGAATAGCAAACAAAAAAGCAGTTCTTAACTGGCTATCCCACCAGAGCTCAGTGCAGAAGGAGCAAGGAAAAACAAGCATCTTTCAGTCTTTCTGTAAAGATGCTTATCTACATATTTTAAAAGATTCTGCCTGAGAGCCAGGCTTCTAATTTAGCAAGCATCTAGGGGCTGGCTGCAATCCTCCCCAGAGATGGAGGATGCCAGTGGACACTTTTCCCACCTTCTCCCACCAGCTCACTCTAACAATAAAACCAAGTCAACAGTATCTCCCTGAAAGAACTTTGTACACACTTCTGGTGCCCCAGGTTTTGTGGCTGCTACCTTAGAGATGGGTCCTTGGATCACCTAACACTAATAGCCAATGGGACTTGCATTCACAGGACTGTAGCAAACAAACCATTCCTAATGGCTGAAGGAGTACATCCCACCACCCCCACCATGTAACTGTGGATGAAAAATGTTGCCTGCCATATCAGTAAATAAAAGATGTTTCAGCCATCATGCCAGTAGCCACTGCAGCCACCCCCAACTATGCACACTGAAGGGATTCAGGATGGAATAAAGCTGACCCTAGATAGTTAAGGTGCATATCAAAGGAATGATTTCAATGAACCCAGACTCTTTCATCTTCTTGTACAAAGAAAAGTGCTAAATTCATTAACTTGAGATGTCTAGTTTTCTTTAATTAATAGTAAATTTTGATGTTCCAGCCACCTGAGTTTTGTTGAAAAAAACTCATACATATCCTGGCTCCTCCCTTTCCTCTTTGGAGCAGTCCTTCAGAGCTATCTGAGAGGCTGTCTTCCAGGCTTAAGTCCTCAGTTTTAAAACAAATAAAACATAATTCTCAACTTTTTTAAAAATTAATTTTTATTGGAGTATAGTTGCTTTACAATGTTGTGTTAGCTTCTACTGCACAGCAAAATGAATCAGCCATACATATAAATATATCTCTTCCCTTTTGGATTTCCCTCCTACTTAGGTCACCACAGTGCATTAGGTAGAGTTTCCTGCTATACAGCATATTCCCAACAGCTGTCTATTTTATACATAGTATCAATAGTGTATATGTGTCAATCCCAATCTCCCAATTCCTCCCACCCCACCCCTTTTCCCTTTGGTATCCATACATTTATTCTCTACATCTATGTCTCTGTTTCTGCTTTGCAAATAAGATCATCTATAACATTTTTCTAGATTCCACATATGTGCGTTAATACATGATATTTGTTTTTCTTTTTCTGACTTACTTCACTCTGTATGACAGTCTCTAGGTCCATCCATGTCTCTACAAATGACCCAATTTCATTCCTTTGTATGGCTAAGTCATATTCCATTGTATATATGTACCACATCTTCTTTATCCATTCCTCTGTTGATGGACATTTAAGTTGCTTCCATATCCTGGCTACTGTAAGTAGTGCTGCTATGAACATTGGGGTGCATGTGTATTTTTGAATTATGGTTTTCTCTGAGTATATGCCCAGTAGTGGGATTGCTGGATTTTAGGTTGCGCAATGTTTTTCACTCAACACAGCTATGCACCCAGGCCCAACAGAGAGGGAGCAGGTAAAAATGCCCTTCTCCTAGTTTCTATATAAGAGGGGCTTAACTACATACTTTCTCAGCCGCTGCCTAAGGAGTGCTTCTAATCAGACTGCATCTAAGTGTGGAGTGCAGTCCTTCCGTTTGGGACTCTGATGGGTCTTGGCACACCCTCAAATACTGGGAGCAACTAAGAACAAAGAAGGAGTCTTGGACAACCATAAAAATTTGAGAGACAACTAGGAGCTTGGGCTGGGCTCCAACCAGGATCATCTCCTACATGAGACCACTTTGCTAAGAGTGGACAAATGCACAGAAACCAACACAGACTCAAGGAAAATGATGAAACAGAGGAATATGTTTCAAACAATAGAACAAGGTAAATCTCCAGAAACAGATCTTAATGAAACATAGATAAAGACTTGAATTTAAGACCTGAAACCATAAAACTCCTAAAAGAAAACATAGGGGGTAAGTTCCTTGATACTGGTCTTGGCAATATATATATATATATATTTTAATTTGACACCAAAAGCAAAAGGGACAAAAACAAAAATAAACAAGTAAGACTACATCAGACTGAAAAACTTCTGCCCAGTAAAGAAAACCATCAACCAAATGAAAAGGCAATCTATGGAATGGGAGAAGATATTTACAAACTACATATCCAATAAGAGGTTAATATCCAAAATATACAAGGAACTCATACAATCAATAGAAAAAAAATTAAAATATTGGTAAATGATCTGGTTAAACATTTTTCTGAAAAAAAGACAAATAAATGGCCAATAGGTACATGAAGAGGTTCTACCAATCATCAGGAAAATGTAAATGGAAACCACAATGAGACAGAACCTCAGGATACCTGTTAGGATGGTTGTCATCAAAAGGATAAGAGATAGCACATGCTCAGAGGATATGGAGAAAGGGAAATCCTTGTACACTGCTGATAAGAATGTAAACTGGTACAGCTATTATGGAAAACAGTATGAACATTCCTCAAGAAATTAAAAATAGAACTACCATATGATCCAGCAATCCCACTCTTGGGCATGTATCTGGAGAAAACAATAATTCAAAATGATACATGCACCCCAATGTTCATTACAGCACAATTTACAATAGCCAAGACATGGAAGCAACCTAAACGTCCATCGACAGATGAATGGATAAAGAAGATGTGGTACAAATATACAATGGAATATTACTCACCCATAAAAAAGGAATGAATTAATGCCATTGGCAACAACATGGATGGACCTAAAGATTATCATACTAAGTGAAGTAAGTCAGAAAGAGAAAGACAGATATCATATGATATCACTTACATGTGGAATCTAAAATATGATGCAAATGAACTTATTTATGAAACAGAAACATACATGAACTACCAGCTATCTCACTTCTGGGTATATAACCAAAGGAAATGAAATCATTTCCTCAAAGAGGTATCTGTATTCCCAAGATCATAGCAGTATTATTCACAATAGCCAAGGTATGAAAATAATCTAAGTGTTGTTCAATGAATAAATGGATAACAAAAATGTGATACATATATATCTCCAATGGAATATTATTTAGCCATAAAAAAGAAGGAAATCCTGCCTTTTGTGACAACATGGATGACAACAGGGCATTATGCTAAGTGAAATATCACACAGAGAAAAACATTTCTCTCACTTATATATGAAATCTATGTGACCTTGGGTTTGGTGATGAGGTTTTAGATACAACACCATAAGCACAATACATGAAAGAAAAAATTGATAAGTTGAACTTCATTAAAATTTAAAATTTCTGCTTTGCAAAAGACACTAAGAGAATGAAGAAACAAGCCATAGACTGGGGGAAAATACATATTTGCAAACATATATCTGACAGAGGACATGTATCCAAAATATACAAAGAACACTTAAAACTCAACAATAAGAAAATAAGGAACCCAATTGAAAACTGGGCAAAAGATCTGAGCAGACACTTCACCAAAGAAGAAATACAGATGTCAAATAAGCATGTGAAAAAATGGTCATCACCATATGTTATTAGGGATTGCAAATTAAAGAAACAGTGAGACACCACTACACACATATTAGAATGGCCAAAATAAAATTTTTAAAGCCTGATAATAACCAAATATTGGTGAGGAAATGGAGAGACAGAAACACGCATTTACTGTTGCTAGGAATGCAAAATGGTACAATCACTTTGGTTGCTTTATGATTTCTTGTAAAGCTAAACATACTACACAATCCAGCAGTTGTACTCCTAGGTATTTACACAAAAGAATTGAAAACATGTCCACACAAAAACCTGCACATGAATGTGTAGAGCAGCTTTATTCATAATTCCCAAAATTAGAAGCAACCAAGCCAAATGGATAAACAAACGGTGGCATATCCATACAGTGAAATGATAAAAGGACATGAGCTATCAAGCCATGAAAATATGTGGGGAAACTTAAATGCATATTACTAAGCAAAAGAATCCAGTAGAAAAGGTTGCATACTATATGATTCCAGCTACATGACATTTTAAGAGGTGAAACTATAGAGACAATGAAAAGATCAGTGGTTGCCATGAATTTGGGGGGATGGAGGTGAGAGATGAATGAGTGAAGCACAGAGGATTTTTAGGGAATGGAAACTACTCTGTATAAAATTGTAATGGTGGATACATGTCATCGTGCATTTGTCTAAAATTCTTAGAGTTGTAAAATGTAGAGTGAACCTTAATGTAAACTATGGCCTATAGTTAATAATAATAATGTATCAACATAAATTCTTTAATCTTAATAAATAAATATGGGGTGAGGAGTAAATATATGGAACTCTATGTACCATCAGAAGCCTGTGGAGGGAAGGACAGGAATGTACTTTTCACTGTAAGCCGTATTTTACTATTTGAATATTTATTTGTTTTTTTGTTTACTTGTCTTTCCCAGTTCTATTGAGATATAATTGACATACAGCATTGTATAATTTTAAGGTGTACAGCATAATGATCTGACCTATATACATCATGAAATCATCATGAAATGATTACCACAATAAGCTTAATGAGCATCTATCATCTCATATAGATACAAAATAAAAGAAAAAGAAAAAAATATTTTTCACTGTGAAGAGAACACCTAGGATTTACTCCCTTAATGATTTTCATACACAGCATACAGTAGCATTATATTAATCATGCTGTGCATTGCATCCCTAATACTTGTATATCTTATAATTGGAAGTCTGTACCTTTTTGACCACCTTCATCCAATTCCCCCTTTTCCCAACCCCTGTCTCTGGTAATACAAATCTGATCCCTTTTTCTGTGAGTTTGTTTGTCTGTTTTTGAAGTAGAATTGACCTATACCATGTTAGTTCCTGGCACACCACAAAGTGATTTGATATTTCTGTACATCACAAAATGATCACCACAATAGATCTAGTTACCATCTATTACCATACAAATATATTACATTATTATAGACTATATTCGCCATGCTGTACATTTCACCCTTGTGATTCATTTATTTTGTGACTGGAAGTTTTTACCTCTTAATTTCCCTCACCTATTTCACTCATCCCTCCATTCCCCTTCTGTCTGACAACCAACCACCTGTTTGTTCTCTATATCTATGATCTGTGTCTGTTTTATTATATTTGTTTGTTTATTTTGTTTTTTAGATTATAAGTGAAATCTTATGGTAATTGTCTTTGTCTGATTTAATTCACTTAGCATAACAGCATCCATGTTGTTGCAAGTGGCAAGGTTTTATTTTTTTTATGACCAATTATATCCCATTGTAGATATGTACATCTTCTTTATCCATCCATCTGTCAATAGACACTTAGGTTGCTTCCATATCTTGGCTATTGTAAATAATACTTCAATGAACGTAGGGGTGCATATATCTTTTCAAATTAGCGTTTTTGTTTTCTTTGGATAAATTACCCAGGAATGGAATTTTTGGGTCATATATTAGTTGTACTTTTAATTTTTTGAGGAATGTCCATACTGTTTTCCGTAGTGGTTGTACCAATTTACATTCTCTCCAACAGTGCATGAGGGTTCCCTTTTCTTCACATCCTTGCCAAAACTTGTTATTTGTTGTCTTTTGATAAACTATTCTGATAAGTGTGAGGTGATATCTCATTGTGGTTTTGATTTGTATTTCCCTGATGTTTAGTGATATTGGACATTTTTCATGTGTCTGTTGGCCATCTGTATGTCTTTTTTGGAAAAATGTCTACTCAGGTCCTCTGCACATTTTTAAAATTGGGTTGTTTTTTAATGTTGAGTCATATGAGTTCTTTGTATATCCTTGATATTAACCTCTTATTGGATATACCATTTGCAAATATCTTCTCCCATTCAGTATGGAGACTATGCTTTTTTGATAGTCTGGTTTCCTTTGTTGTGCAAAAGCTTTTTAGCTTGATGTAGCTCCATTTGTTTATTTTTGTTTTTGCTTCCCTTGCCTGAGGAGATATATTTTTTAAAACTTGATAAAACTGATGTCAGAGTACAGCTTATATTTTCTTCTAGGACTTTTATGGTTTCAGTTCTTACATTTACATCTTTAATCAATTTTGAGTTTATTTTTTATATGGTATGAGAATATATTCCGGTTTGATTTTTTGCATGTTTCGGTATAGTTTTCCCAACACTATTTTTTGAAGAGGCTGTCTTTTACCTATTGGATTTTCTTGCTTCCTTTTTCATAGGTTAATTGCCAATATAAATGTGGGTTCATTTTGGGAATTTCTCTTCTGTTCCATTGATCTATGTGTCTATTATGTTTTTGTGCCAGTACCATACTGTTTTTATTACTGTAGCTTTCTAGTATAGTTTGAAATCAAAAAGTGTGATACTTTCACCTTTGTTCTTCTTTCTCAAGCTTGTTTCAGTTATTCAGGGTCTTTCGTGTGTGCATACCAATAGTAGAATTATTTGTTCTAGTTCAATGAAAACTGCGACTGGTATTTTGATAGGGATTGCATTGACTCTGTAGATTGCCTTGGGTAGTATGTTCTTTTTAACAATATTAATTCTACCAGTCCATTAGTATGGTATATCATTTCATTTGTTCATATGGTCTCTAATTTCTCTCATCAGTGGCTTATAGTTTTCTGAGTATAAGCCTTTTATCTTCTTGCTTAGATTTATTCCTAGATATCTTCTTCTTTTTGATGCAACTGTAAATGGAGTTGTTTTCTTAATTTCTCTTTCTGATGGTTTATTATTAGTGTATAGAAATGCAAGAGATTTCTGTATATTAATTTTGAATCCTGCAACTTTACTGAACTGATTTATTAGTTCTAATAGTTTTTTGTGGTGTCTTTGGGATTTTCTATATATAATATCATGTCATCTCCAAATACTGACTGTTTTAGTTTTTCCTTCCAATTTGGATTCCTTTTATTTCCTTTTCTTGTCTGATTGCTGTGGCTAGTGCTGCCAATACTTTGTTCAATAAAAGTAGAAAGAGTGGGGATTCTTTTCTTGTTCCTGATCTTAGGGTAAATGCTTCAGCTTTTACCTTTGAGGCTGATGTTGGCTGTAGGTTTTTCATATATGGCCTTCATTATATTCAGGTGTGTTCCCTGTATACCCACTTTGTTGACAGTTTTTCTCATAAATGGATGTTGAACTTTGCCAAAAGTGTTATCAGCATGTATTGAGATGATCATATGATTTGTATTCTTCAGTTTGTTAATGTAATGTATTTCACTGATTGATTTGCAGATTTTGAACCATACTTGCATCCCTGGGATAAATCCCATTTAATCATGGTATATGATTCTTTTAATGTATTGCTGAATTTGGTTTGCTAATATTTTGTGGAGGATTTTTTAAATTTATGTTTATCAGTGATAGTGGCCTATAATTTTTTTTGTTTTGTCTTTGCCTGGTTTTTGTATCAGTGCTATGCTGGCTTTGTAGAATGAGTTCTGAAGGGCTCCTTCTTCTGAAATATTTTTGAATAATTTGAAAAAGATAGGTGTTATTTCTTCTCTAAATGTTTGGTAGAATTCACCTGTGAAGCTGCCTGGTTCTAAACCTTTGTTAGTTGTTGATTAAAGCATTTAGTCCATTTACATTTAAAGTAATTATTGATAAGTATGTACATTTTGTTAATTGTTTTGGGATTGTTTTGTATTTGTTTTTAGTTCCTTTCTTATTTTATTCTCCTCTCTTGTAGTTTGATGACTATCTTTAGTGTTATGTTTGGATTCCTTTCTCTTTTTTGTTTATGTATCTATTTAGATATTTGGTTTGTTACCATGAGGTATTTACATAGATATATAATTATTTTAAGTTGATTTTTGTTAAGTCCAAACACATTCAACAACTTTGCCTTCTTACAATCCCCAACCCTACATTTAATGTTTTTGACATCATATTTTATATCTTTTTGTTTTGTGTGTTCTTTTTAACTACTTATTGTGGATACAGAAGATTTTATTACTTTTACCTTTTAACCTTTCTATAGCTTTATAAGTGGTTAATCTACTACTATTACTGTATATTTGACTTTATAATGAGATTTTTTTCCTTTCAGAATTCTCATGTTTCTAGTTGTAGCCTCCCCCCCCTTTTTTTCACTTAGTGAAGTCCCTTTAATGTTTCTTGTAAAGTCATTTAGTGGTGCTGAACTCTTTTAGCTTGTGCTTGTCTATAAAACTCTTTATCTCCCCACCAAATCTAAATGGGGACCTTGTTGGATAGAGTATTCTTGGTTATAGGTTTTTCCCTTTCATCATTTTAAGTATATCATGCTAGTCCCTTCTGGCCTGCAGTTTTTCTGCTGAAAAGTCAGCTGATAACCTTATGGGAGTTTTCTCATACAACTTGTTGCTTTTCCCTTGATGCTTTTAATATTCTCTATCTTCAATTTTTGACATTTTAATCACAACGTGTCTTGGTTTGGTCCTCTTTGAATTGATCCTATTTCAGACTCTGGATGTTTTCAGACTCTGGATGTTTATTTCTTCTAGCAGGTTAGGAAAGTTTTCAGCCATTATGTCTTCAGGTATGTTCTCTGACCCTTTCTGTCTCCCTTCTCCTTCTGGGACCCTTATAATGTGAATGCTTGAAGTTGTCCCAGAGATCTCTTAAGCTGTCTTCCTTTCTTTTCATACTTTTTTCTTTTTCTATTCAGCATCAATTATTTACACTACTCTGTCTTCCAGCTCACTGATCAGTTCCTCTGTATCATTTAATCTACTGTTGATTCCTTTCAGCGTATTTTTCATTTTAGTTATTGTACTCTTCATTTCTCTTTGGTTGTTCTTTATAGTTTCCAATTCTTCGTTAAAAACTTCTAACTTCTTGCTCTGTGTATGAATTCTTCTCCCAAGTTCTTTGATCATCTTATAATCATTACCCAGAATTCTTTCTTGGGTAGATTGCCTATCTCCACTTCACTAAGTTTTTCTTCTAGTGTTTTATCTTGTTCTTTCATTTGGAACATGTTCCTCTGTTGCCTTATTTTGCCTAACTTGCTGTTTTTATTTCTATGTATCTGGTAGGTCGTTTATATTTCCCAACCTTGAAGAAGTGATCTTTTGTAGAATAAGTCTCATGCTACCCAGCAGCACATCCCCCTCTCATCACCAGAGCTGTATGCTCTAAGGGTGCCCCTTATGTGGGCTGCATGAGTTCTTCTGTTGTGGTGGGCTGACTACTATAGGTGGTCTGGTATGTTTGGTTGGCCCCCAGTCCAGTTGATTGACAAGCCCTACCTTGTGCAAAGGCTGCTGGCCACTGGTTGGTGGGGCCAGATCATAAGGCAGCTAGCTGTGGAGGGGGCTCTAGATCTAATGCTGGCTCACTGGCTGGTGGCATTGGGGTCCAGGAGATCCTGGGGTTGGTACCTGCTCACCAGTGGGTAAAACCATGTGCTGGGGCTAGTGCTGGCCCACTAGTGGGCAGAGCTGGGTCCTGGGGTCTGGCTGCAAGTCTCAGATGTCCCAAAGCTGGTGTTGGGTTGCTGATGGGTGGGCTTGGTTCCTGACACAACTAGCTGCAGTGTCCAGGGTATCCCAAAGATTGTGTTTGCCTGCTAGTGGGTGGAGCCAGTGTCCAGCTGTTCCAAGGGCTGGTGCTGGTCTGTTGGTGGGTGGGCTGGATCTTCAGGCTGTGGGGTTGTGGTTGTCCTGGGGCTGTTGTCTGCCCACTGGTGGGTGAGGCTGGTATTGAAGCTAAGTAGACTAGCTGGTGGACAAGGCTAAGGTCCAGGTGGCCCCAGAGCAGATGCTGGCTTGCTGGTTGTTGGGCTGGGTCCCCAGGCAGTGGAGCTGTTGTTTTCCTGGGGCTATTTTCTGCCTGCTGGTGGGTGAAGTTAGGCCCAAGGCTAGGGCAGGCTCATTGTGGGTGGAGTCAGGGATTCTGGGGCTGGTGCCTGCCCACTGGTATGTGGAACTTGATCCTGGTGCCTCTGGCTGGAGGGCCTGTGGGTCCTGGGTCTACTGCTTGTGCAATGGTGTATGGGGCTGGGTCCTGGGCCCTCTGGCAGGCAGGGCCATATCCAGGGGTGGCTCTGGGCTCAGGGTTTCTTAAGGCAGCCTGTCTGCTGATGAGTGGGGCTGTGTCCCCACCCAGTTAGTTGCTAGCCTAGAGGTATCCCAGTACTGGTGTCTACAGGCTGTTTGTCAGGGGTGGGGCTGTGTCCTGAGACTAATAATGTAGAGGGAGGATTCTGCTTGCCAGCACCAGTGTCTATGTGTTAGAATGAACTCCCCAAAATAGCTGCTGCTAGTGCTTGTGTCCCCAGGGTGAGTTTCAGTTTCTTCCTGCCTTTTGGGGAAGATCCCCAAGATCAGCAGGTAGGTCTGACACAGACTCTTTTCTAATTACTGCTTCCGAGATTTTGTGTGTACCCTTTAAGAGTGGAGTCTCTATTTCCCACAGCCCTTTGAGACTCTTGAAAGTAAGCCCTGCCAGCCTTCAAAACCAAGTCTTCTGGGGGCTTGTCTTCCTGGAAGAGGGCCCCTGGGCTGAGGTGCCTGATATGGAGTTCAGACCCCCTCTCTCCTTGGGGAGAACCTCTGCAATTGTAATTATTCTCCCATTTGTGGGTTGCTCACCCAAGGGTATGGGACCTGACTATATTGCAACTACGCCCCTCCTCCCTGTCTCATTGCAGTTCCTTCTTTACATTTTTAGTTGTAGATGATCTTTTCTGGTAAGTTTCAGTCTTTTTCATCAATGATTGTTCTGTAAATAGTTGTAATTTCGATGTGTCTGTGAGAAGAGGTGAGGTCAGGATCTTTCTATTCCAACATCTTGGCTGATCTCTGGGCATTTAAATTTTTAAATAAAATATCTAGTACTTTTTCACTATATAAAAAAGAGAGCCTATCAGGATCTTCTCCATTGACAATGTATTAACCAGATAGTTTTGGGGTTTGGAGTTTTGAAACCAGTGTAATTGGAAAAGGAGATCAGTTTGCAGCCGCTGAACATGCAACTGATTAGTCAAGGAGGGCTCCTAGTCAGATATTGTACTCCTATTCACTTCCTGGGGATGGGTGTGTACAGCTTTACTGGGTCTCTTTTATTAGAAATAGACTCTGAGAACCTCAGTGGTGGTGCCATGTTTTCCATTTCTTCAGTACCCTTATATAATGGCTCTTTGCACGTTGGCCATTTAGGGTTTCCTGTGGTCAGTATATTCTCAGCATGCTTGTATTCAAGAAAAACTTGTTGACTGTTTTTTGAAAATGATTGCAACTCTGTTATTAATTCCAAACCTACTGAGCTTTTGAGATACAGGACAAAAGAATGAATGAATTAGAATGATGACTGCTTATAAAAGTTTCTGGCTCAAAAGAAGTCTAAGAAGCTGAGTTGATTGAACCTGAAGAAAAAGAATGACTCAATGCTTATTTTAAAATAGCAGAGTTAATAGGTGTTCTGTATTTGGATCCACTTGGTAAGGGTGAAAAGGACAGAACAAGTTGAAAAATTGACCTCCTTGGTTTTATAAAATACTTGTTCCATGAAAGAACAGTGTTTCTTGACAAGCCATACTCTCTCTATTTTAGTACCATGAATATTGTCCTTCATATACATCCTCTTCATCAAAGTTCCAATTGTTAAGGCTGGGACTCTGATTAGTAATATATTCATTCTTAAGTGTTCTTTTCCATTTATATTCTTCTAAAATCTGTCTATCTCTGGTGTTCTTGACATTTTTGGTTTTGTACATTCACTTTTATTAGCATCCCAACAATATTTTTCCACTTAAAAATGATATGTTATCTCTTCTTATCATAAAAAGCAGTAGAAAAATTTATGCTTCCTAAATGGCCTTCTATTACCTTAAACAGAATGAGCTATAAGCATCAAACATATAATCAAATATCAAAATATACATAATCAATATCAATGAATTGCTATAGATAAAAGTTGTCAAAACAGGTTATTATTATTCCTGTCTTAATACAGAGTATGGTATTTTAAGGCATCTCATAAATTAGATCTTTATTAGTAATACAAATAATGCAAACAGTATTACTTCATTTTCATAGAACAAATCTGATTTCTTAGAAATATTTTGTAAAGTCATGAGGTCTTCCTTCTTGTAGTCACAAATAACATCATAGATCACAAGTTTTCTTGAAATTATGAAAGCTCCCCTTCCTATCATTTCTTTTGTACTTTAAATATCATTCTGCCTTCCTTATTGCTCACAGGATTATGTCTCTGATTTCTCCCTGGTTAGCTCTATCCCTCAATGTGAATTTTATTTCATTTACTTTCTTACTGGACATTTGCCATCTTTTTTTTAAAATTAATTAATTAATTTTTGGCTGTGTTGGGTCTTCGTTGCTGTCTGCGGGCTTTTTCTAGTTGCACTGAGCAGGGGCTACTCTGCCTTGCGGTGTGCGTGCTTCTCATTGTGTTGGCCTCTCTTGTTGCAGAGCACATGTTCTAGGCATGCAGGCTTCAGTAGTTGGTGCACAAAGGTCATTAGTTGTGGCTCACGGACTCTAATAGTTGTGGTACACGGGCTTATTTGCTCCGTGGCATGTGGGGTCTTCTCAGACCAGGGATCATTCTTAAACACTGTGTCACTAGAGAAGTCCCCATTTGACATCTTGACTAAGTAGTGTACTCCTTTAGAGACACAAAACAACTGCAGAGAGATGCAAAACTGCAAATGTATGCTCTACTCGAAAGTGCCCAGATTAACACATACCAACATTCACTGCCTTGCAGATATGTACAGACATCAGAGTTTAGGTACACTGCTCTTTTTTTGTCCCTTTCTTCTACCATATAAACACCCCAATTCCCATTTTGATCTACTGGTGACTGAGTTCAAATGACCCATTTATTTTTACATTGTAGATGAGCACATTGTTACCTGGCAGTTAATAGTCCACTTGGAGCAAAGTTGGCTTCATAAGTGCTTTCAATATGTGTTGGAGCTTTGCACAAAATTTAAATCTCCCTTCTGAGATTCACATACTTTAATTTAGAAAGTTATACCAAGAACTCCGATTGCCACCTTCTTTAGATGTCCCTAGCATGAAGAATGTGACCTACCAAGCATAAATTTTATTTGCTGAGATTTAAACCTAACTTCCTTTATCTGTTTCTACCTGTGTTATTTCACTCTGTATGGCTATAGCTTGGGCAAGATTCCCTTTCCAAACTAGTTTAATACTCTTACATAATTTTCCACTGGCCTTGTTATAATACATTTTATCTAAATTCAATTCCTATGTAAATTAATAACTGATTTATTTGATTATCAAGTCCTAAGACAGGAAGAAACTTTAATAGTTGAACTTGAAATGAGAATCTATCTGCTGTTTAAAATCCCTAAAATTTTATGCCTCTTAGGCTGATTCTTTAAGCTTTGCTAAGTATATCCATAATGAGTGAAAAGTTCAGAGTTAACTTGTAAATATATGGCTTATGATACAGTTTTGACAAAAGAACTTCTTAGGAGGGTCATAGTTCATGGAAGTCACGCATTAAAGTCTGAAAAACAGTCCATAATATAAAACCATTTCCTGCAGCCTATAAAATTGTCCAGGAATTCCCTGGCAGTCCAGTGGTTAAGGCTTGGCACTTTCACTGCGGTGGTCAAGGTTCAGCCCATGGTGGGAGAACTAAGATTCTGCAAGCCGTGCGGCGTGGCACAGCAAAGAAAAAAGCAGCAATCTTTATAAAATTGTCCATGCCGGTGAGATTTAAATGTAATCCTTATTTAAAAATTCAGCTTCAATTAATGTTATAAATAGAGGATCTTGTTAACATAATACATGATAAATAAAAATTTGAAGTTTTCCTTATTCACCTGATTTTAGCCTGTTGAGACACTTGTTGAACTTCTGAACGGTAGAACTGTAAGATAATAAATCAGTGTTTAAACTGCTAAGTTTGTGATAATTTGACAGATGGATAGGTGTGCTACTAGGCTTTGGAAGTATCTTTGTAGGTACATTTCCTCAACTATCAGAGAATCCTCTGATGTCTTCACACTCCCCTATTCTTTTAGCATGTGCTCAGCCTTTTAAATCCTTCCTGCTCTCTCCCACCTCCACATTTCAGCCTCTTCTCGGTTCCTGGACTAAACTCCTAGTTCTCTCCTCTCTCTGATACTCTAAATCTTTGTCGTGCAGCTATTTCTTCTGGCACCCATTTCTATTGCTGGGAAAAGTCATTTTCTGAGATGTAGAGAGCATAAGTCTTTTAAAATACATTTTTGAAAAGTTTATAAACTCTAAATTTGGTGGCCTGGGAAACAAAGCTCCAGTTGCTCTTTCCTTAAAATAAGGCACTGATGTACATCTGATATATTCATTTTAACTAACTGCGCTAAACTGCAGCAAAATCAATCTTGTAGCAATTTGAACAAACCATTAAAATCCTCAGAAAGAAGAGATAACATTTCATTTATTTCAAAAGAATAGAGATAATCCCTGAGTTGTCATCAGCCTTCAAATACTTTATTTTGTATTAGTTAGAGCTGTATTAAAAAGTGTTTGAGGAGGGTGATGCAACTCAAATGGAAAAGAAAAATAAATTACTTAAGGTTTTCCAGCAACTGCTAGGCACTTAGAGCAGCTGAAAGAAGAGCATTTTTGAGTGTACTGAATGTTAATTCTCAATTTGTAAGCGGGGCAGGATGAGTTTATAAAGTGTAGGTTGAGTGGACTACTTCCCATTCTTGTTGGTTCTTCCTCCACCAGGAGGCTAAACCTAATGATGTCCATTGCAGTGAGGAGGGCTCACACCAACAGCATAGACTTTGACCCTAAATTGCTAAGTCCAAAGAAGCACTACTTGATTTGAAATCAAAAGATTAGAGATGGTTGACACTTCACCCCCACGCTTTCAAAGAAAAAGTGTCTTGGGGGGGGGAGGGTTTGGCTGTGAGGAAAGGAAGGGGGCAGTGAAGAATACAGAGTGAGAAACCTAGTGGAGTTTGTGCCCCTTGACCTCTTAGAGAAGAATTCTAAGGGAGCAGGGGTGGGGTAGGAAGGGAGGGAAGAAAACATAATAAGGTCCCTCACAAAATTTGGGGACATTTGAGAGAGGAGTCAGATGTTTTCTGTCTGCAGCTTAAGAGAAACTGTTCTGCAAGTGGTCTCACACAACTGGGTTTGAGAGAAACAAAAGATCGATGGCAGCATGACACAAATAGTCACGAGACATGCCTTAAACTTTCACTGCTATAGCGGGGTAAATAATGGCCCCCCAACAGATACGTCTAAATCTTAGACCCTGGAACCTGTGAATGTGACCTTATTTGGGAAAAGGGTCTTTGCAGATATAATTAAGGATCTCAATATGAAACCATCCTGGATTATATGAGTAGACCCTAAATCCAATGGCAAATATCTTCCGTAAGACAGAAGAGAAAACACAGACACTGACAAAGAGAAGGTCATATGAAGATGGAGGCAGATAATGGAGTTATGCAACTACAAGCCAAGGAATGCTGGAGACATCAGGAACTGGGAGAGGCAAGGAAGAATTCTCCCTATATCTTGAACTTCTAGCCTCCAGAACTTTGAGAATAAATTTCTTTTGTTTTAAGCCACCAAGTGTGTGGTAATTTGTTAAAGTGGCCTTAGAAACCAAGATACACTGCCCCCACACCTCTAATGATTGAGAACTTGAGAAAGGTGGCAATTTATGAATGTCTGTGCATCTGAAACTACGTGCATATGAAACTAGTAGGGAAACGATGGTGAGCTCCAGTAAAGATACACTGCTAGGGTAGGTAGAAGGACCCTACCCACCCTAATGGGGGACCACCCATTAGGGATGTGAGGAGAGAAGCTTCACTGGTGTGGAATTTTCTATAACCTGGAGCTATGCTGGAACCAAATGTGGCAACCACCAAAGCCACCAATGGGTATCACTTACTCCATGAGGGGAGATCACAAGGACATTGATTATTGACAACAGAGTGAGAAACAGAAGCTGAGAAGGAGATATAAGGAGTGCATACCACCCCTTCCCTCATTAGGTGGCTGTGTAAGATCCCCAGTGAACTCATTAGTACCAGCGAGAGCAGGAGAGGAACTCAGCTGAGCCTAAATAATCACTATTAATTTGACCAGGAAATCACTGAATTTGAACTGAATTTATTTACAACCACCTAGATAAAGTTGAAGCCAAGAGACTGTCTTGAGACTTGAAAAGAGAATGGATACATAGTTCTAGAAATAAAATTCTAACTTTGGACCCTTGAATTTTGTAGACTGTAGTGCTCAAAAACATATTCCTACTTATAACTACAAAAAAATTATTCAAATTATTTAGCAGCATATATGTACACTTAAATAATACATAAATACACTTAAATTTTGTGAAATATTAGAAGAGGTTATCTAGCAACAGGAAAAGTGTCAAGTAGGGCCAGAATTGTGCTTCAAAAAGAAAAATGGATAATGTTATGGAATATAAGTGATTTTTTAACTTCCCAAATACTTCCCGTTCTCCGGATGGCAAAGACCCAGTTTTTTCAGATATTCACCTTCCCTGTCAGGGATGTGGGCCCAAGAAAGGTGATCCCATCTTCAGCACACCCAGGCAGTGGATGGTGATTTGTCAAACTCAATCATGATTATTTGATTCTCCTTTCAATTAATTGTATATTAAAGACAGGTGGCCCAGTCTTGGGCAATGAGACATTAGAAGACATCCACTAGGAAGTTCGTGGGAGAGAGTCTTTGGTAATAAATAAATGCATGGGAAACTTTCCCTTTTCAATTGTTGTATGTTGTTGTGACTGCACATGATCCTGGGACAAGAATGACAAGCAGATAATGACAGAGAAGGAAAATGGGTAAAAACCTGGGTCCTGAAAATTGCAATTGGTTTACTGAATTACTTACGAGCCCTGTACAATTCTATCTCCAATTTATTTTTTTCCTGTCCCTTGCATCCTAATTAAAAATAAAATAAAATTATTAAATCCTGATATAAACCTCTATGTGAAAATTTGAATTGAAGAAAAGGGAAAGGAATTCTCTAAAACTAATCTAATTTCATGTTAAATATGGCAAATCAGTGAATATTAGTAACGAAAAAGCAGATCACAGTATAAAATGGATTTGATTTAATTCTTATCCAGTAATGTGACAAAGCAAATATGTCTGTAAAAATTGATGCAAGGCATAAAAGTAATTAATTTGAATGAATTCCTACACAGGTATCTATTGTATACGCAAATAAATATCTTTAAAAACTTGAAGGAATGTTAAAGGCATCCTCATGCATACATTGAAAACATATATTTCCATGAATACACAGCAAGCAATAGGGAGGGAAATGCAATAAATTTTAATAGAAATTAGCTTGGACAAAAAATAGAATAATGTCTTTCTTTTGAGCCATGGATTATTGTAGGATACTAATATATTTAAATCTAAAATGTTAAGGTACTAACCAGTCTGTGTGGCTGGCTGCTAGATTACAATTTTAGTAAAGAAAATGATACAGGTTAAAAGACTTGATCTTAGTTTGAATTTCTATGCTCTACCACTTGGAAAACACATCATGTTTAGTGTATTATCCCATGCTACCTTTCACCTTTGCAGGAATATTTTTCAATATTTAAGGAGAGGATTTTGTCATAAATGCTCACAAAAAGTGAAACCTCTCAGGGCTTGTGGATGTTAAAGGATCTGTAAACACTTCAGCAGTTATAAAGTGTTACGCAGAATTGTATAAGTATATGCAATTAATTGTCTTATTTCAATAAAAAGTTAGATTTTGCTTCATGTGATAACTCTTGAAAAAGTATGTTAGAGGATATGATTTTGAGTATAGAACTATTGAACAGTTGTATAACAAAATGATAGTGTTTAGTTTTGTTAAGCTCAGGGTAGGCAACCCCAAAATTTGCCCTAATGGCATATTATTTTGAATTAATGTTACTTAAGAAAATGGCCAATGCAAAAGGGACACTCTGACTCTCCTTTCTGTCTTCCTAAAAGCAGAAAATAAATCTCTCATGTGAAAGGTACACTCACTGCCTCTGAAGGTAAAAAGACACCCTTATCAACAGAGATAGGAAATTTGAGCTGAGAAACTTGCATAAACAAGTCTTGTTGCTTCTTTAATTTACTACCTCAAGCCCAAACTCTGTTTAGATTCTTCACTAATTGGGCACCCCAAACCTAAGTTTCTTTGTCCTGTCAATTCCTAACAAATTTATTGATTCTCTGCCTAAAAAATATAAAAGCTGCCTGCTTTGGCCACATCTCAGGTCCCATTTCTATGAGAACTCCATGTGCACAAATTACAATTTTGTTTCATTTTCTCCTGTTAATCTGTCTCATGTCAATTTTATTACTAGTCCAGCCACAAGAACTCAAGAAGGCTAGAGGGTGAAATCCCTCTCCTGCCTGGGTGAGCCAGACAGGAGGCTGGCTGGACCCTGTTTCCTGTCCTGAGGCTGCTCCAGCTGAGAGATCCTGGGAACATGTGACAAAGGTCTGCAGAAGGTACGATTTCTTATCATATCAGCATTCTGGATCTCTGCCTGCAAGCTGTGGTGGAAGGGAAAGTGGTGAGAGTCCCTTTTCTCTCTATAAATTTAGATTACCAAGGGAAAGTATTTGTAGAGCAGTTCCTTGATTAACAACTCTTGGGGATTTTTTTCTCTCAGGCATGGTCACTGTTTTTGTCTCTGTCTGTTGTTTTTTCTGTCATAAGGAAGAAGAACCATAGGACAGAAGGCAGGAGTAGGCCCTGTAAGCCTTTTATTTGAGCTGGTCTCACAGACTGGTCAATTAACTGTTCTCACCAGACCAACATCTATTCAGGCAAACTTTGCTGTGGGTCCTCTATGAAAAAATGGATGAGGTTTTCCCTTCCATCTTGTTCTATGTCCTGAGAGCTTGGCTTTGTATCTGGTGAGAATATTCTCTTTAGTCTCCACCATCTGAAAGGTGATTTACCAGGGTTCATCTGGTGGCCAGTCAAATTGACTGGGCTTCCAAGACACAAAGTGACAAGCAGCACTCTCTTTGTCCAGTTATGCCAGCTATCAGGGGGTTTGTCATAAGGGGTCCCAGTTCATAAGGGGCCTTTGTCATCTGTCTTCATTGCTTGTTAGTGCTGGAAAAGTCCCATTCCAGTAGTGCCTGCCTGGTTCCGTAAATTAGTGGGATATGGCTGGAGGCATCCCACAGTTTTGTGGGATGCCAGAGACACGATCTCCACTACACCACTGTAGCAATGAAGGGCTTTTTTCCTAGACTAACTTGGGAGTGAACTTTCTGGATCTTATGAGGGCTAAATACTCTTGTGAGATAACTCTTGCATCTTTGTTTAAGTAATAATAAAATAGTGGTATGAGTCACTATTTGATGTTAATATAAGATCCTACTTGTCAATAGGCACAGGATGGATCATTTAGATTGGCTATATTTGAAAGGAAAAAATTTTTGGTTTTTTTAAGGAACCTCCATACCGTTCTCCATAGTGGCTGTACCAACTTACATTCCCACCAACAGTGTAGGAGCATTCCCTTCTCTCCACACCCTCTCCAGCATTTATCGTTTGTAGACTTTTTTTGATGATAGCCATTCTGACTGGAGTGAGGTCATTGTAGTTTTGATTTGCATTTCTCTAATAATTAGTGATGTTGAGCATCTTTTCATGTGTTCGTTGGCCATCTGTATGTCTTCTTTGGAGAAATGTCTATTTAGGTCTTCTGCCCATTTTTTGATTGGGTTGTTTGTTTTTACAATATTGAGCCACATGTGCTGTTTGTAAATTTTGGAGAGTAATCCTTTTGACATGATCCAGCAATCCAACTCCTGAGAATATATCTGGAGAAAAACATGGTTTGAAAGGATATATGCACCTCCATGTTCATTGCAGCACTGTTTACAGTAGCCAAGACATGGAAGCAACCTAAATGTCCATTGGCAGATGAATGGATAAAGAAGATGTGGTACATATATACAATGGAATATTACTCAGCCATTAAAAAGAATGAAATAATGCCATTTGCAGCAACATGGATGAACCTGGAGATTATCATACTAAGTGAATTAAGTCAGACAGAGAAAGACAAATATCATATGATATCACTTATATGAATAATTTTTTAAAAAGTGATACAAACATACTTATTTACAAAACAGAAAGACTCATAGACTTAGAGAGTGAAATTATAGTTACCGGAGGGAAGGGTGGGTGGGGATAGATTGGGAGTTTGAGATTGACCTGTACACACTGCTATATTTAAAATAGATAACCAACAAGGACCTACTGTATAGCACAGGGACCTCTGCTCAATATTCTATAATAACCTACATGGGACAAGAATTTGAAAAAGAATAAAGACATGTGTATGTAAAACTGAATCACTTTGCTGTACACCTGAAACTAACACAACATTGTTAATCAACTATACTCCAATATAAAATAAAAATTTAATAAAAAATAAAATAAAATAAAAGGAAAAAAATTTTTGAGAGCCCTCATCATAAACACTTGTCATATTGGTATTTATGGGAGGATAAAACTGAAAGAAAAAAAGAAAGAGTTATAAGGACTAGTCTTAAAGAATCCCTCATTAAGATGAAAGAACAGAAATTAGACTTAAAACAGAAATTCAACATAAACTCTCTTTTTTAAAAATTGGCCCATCTCCTCAGCAGTTCCCCAGGCCTTCTTACAAATAATCAGGAAATAAATCAACTGTAATCTAACACTCAAGAGAATAGAAACAACTGTCTTTGTCTTGCAAATCTCTACAAGACCAAAAGTACAACTCTAGAAACAAGTCAAAGCCCATCTAATTTTACCAGTTCCAGGGCCTCATATACTCCTCTCAAAATACTTGTAGACACTATAATAGATCAGTATATTGGAGCAAAATTTTCCTGTACTTAAGAAAAAAATTAAATAATATTTACCCTAAGACTTATGATAACAAACAAATATACTCCAAAACTGCTAAGAGAAAATTTACATTTTATTTAGCTCTACCACTTAAAGTTAAAATAACCCTTAAAGTCATAAATCTTATCATGTATTTGAAATGTAAATGCATTGCACATAGCCTGAGCCTGAGCCAAGATTAACTCAATTGGAAGAACCTGAAATTAATAATAATAATAACAACAGCAAAAATAATATTAATACAAAAAAAAGCCTTTTAAAACACTACTTAAAAAACTCTCTTGCCCAACAAACTTCTTAAAATTGTTTGTCAATGGCAAAAACAGATCTTAAAAGTTTTCCCCACAAATAAGAAAACTTTAGCCATCTCATTAAATAATCTTATTTTTCCAACTGTTATTTGTAAACTAGTGAGGTTTTTTTTTAATTGTACCTGATTCTAAATAAAAACTAGATCTCTGGTTATGTCCATCTATATGTCTATATGTATTTTACTTCTGGATTGTATTGCCAAAATTAATTGTAAAAGAGTTCTATTTAATTGATTTAAGCACTATTAGTAAAAATTCTCAAAAATATAATAAAAACCTACCCAAATAATTTTCAACTTCACATGATCTAGGATAATCTTTAGTAAATAGAAGCTAATTTTAATCTTCTTTGTTCAATTAATACAGGTAAGACTTCAGAGTTAGCATCAAATATAATGCAGATAAACAAATTTTGTTCTACCTGGGTTTACCAGCCAAATGGGTTAATATTGTCTCTGTTGCAGTTTTTCGGCCAAAAAACCCAAAATAAACAAATAAACAACAAAATAAAACCATGGTAATGACTAACTGCTTTAATGTCTCATAACGTTTTCATGAGTAACATATGTATGATTGTTAAGAACAAATAGATTAAATAGATGTAAATATTTTAGGTGAACATTTTAACAATTGTTTTATGATTTGACATAAATCTCTTTGGTAATTTACATCTATGGAGTTTTACTAAATAAATTAAATAGTGGGAATTCATTGAATGTCCAGATCATTTTCAAATGAGTTAAAATATTGAAACATTAGTTGCTAAACAAGTGTAAGTTTACACCTACTTTTGACCTCTTGTTACAGGTACACTAAGTATGTTTGGCTCTATCAGTAAATATATCTTGTGCTTTATTGAAATATTGTACTATAAAGTAGCATATGCTTCTAGAAATTACAAAATGTGTTTACAAGTTCACCAAGCCACAAAATGATGTTAATACAGTTCACAATTGTTTAATTCTTTATTTTCACTAAAAAATTAAGATTTCAAAGGATTAAGAATTCTAATTAATATGCGTGGTTATAGCTACCAGACACACACACACACACACAAAAAAAAACCCACAAGATTTTGTGTCTTGTCAAAATAACTTCTTATATTCTGTGTTGTCTTTATCAGATCTTTGATTACTTAGCAAACCTAGTCTTCTTGATATTAAAAGAGTTAAGTTTGCTCAACTATTTAACCTTCTATATTTACCTATGAAGTCTTTAATTATTGTTTTGGTTAAAAGGGTAGTTAAGCATTGTTTCATAGTGACTTATTTGACAAAATGTTTTAAAACCCTTTTGATATTCTTGACAAACTTCCCCCAAATCAAATTCTAAATGAATTTTTTTGACTTAGAACTAACTTTGTGATATGAGATACTTCAGAGGTCCCTGAAATATCTCAAAGATTTGTTTTCTTTCCTTATAAAGAGAGATTAGACTCATTAGGCATATTTCATATGTTAAATTACATGGGAAGCATTATCAAATAAGAAGCAACATTGAGCCTGTGTCTGTAAGTATTCCAGAAATTGTGTGAATTTCCTGGAAGTTTTATATACCCTGGCATAAAATGTTATCTGTTATCAAAATTGAGGCTCACTAAAAAAACTGAACCCAGGGAACAGAGAAATGCCCTTTCATGCAAAGGCAGCAGAAACAAAAATATCTAAAAGATTGTGACATGTGGGTGAAGTCCATACTACTTCTGCCAAAAACAAAAACAAATACAAACCTGACCCCTTATTTCCAGACTTTTGTCATGCTGATGTCCTTGTACCAGAGCAGCAGTCTGCTCTTGAGTCAGAGAAATTAAGATGGATACACAATCGTGGTAAATTAAACAGTTTTTATACCCAAATTACTGGTATACAGGTGAGTCTGATGACAAGTCTTTGGCATGGCTCTCTGGACTTGAGAGGCTATTAAAAGTTCAACCTGAAAAGCAAAGCATATTTAAATGAGCCTATATGACCATTGCTATTCTTGCTGGACTTACAAATAATTAGGCCAAATTTATTGACTATAGACTTATTTTTTTTTAAAGGCTTAATTTGGTTATCTTTGGTAGAAATGAAGGTGATTTTAGAGAGAAAAATGTTTCAATAAAAACTATAATACACTAGTGGATATTAGATTCTAGTACTATTAATTTTCCTTTAGGTTTTGTTATTTACCTGCAAACCAGACTAGAACCTGAATTTTTCTAGTTTCCTCCAATAACTGACTACAACTCTCTAAACTAACATTTCCAATTTTCTCCCACCCTTTGACTTGAAATCACTGAGAACTAAAACTGCCATCTCCCTGAAAATTGAAGTTGGACAATTTGATATAAACTTAAGAGATATTGCCACAACAGCTCATATTTAAACAATCCTCATGTCTGTTGCTGTATGAGATACTCAGATACCTTAACACCTGCTAACATCATCAAAGACATTTCCAACTGCAAAAGATGGTTTGACCCTGACATCTAGAAATCTTCTTGACTGACTGCCTCCTGGGCTCAGAAACTAGTTTATAATCTGCTCCAATCATTAATTTTTTTCCCCTTTGTTTTCATAGAATTGTCTCTTACTAAATACCCAATTACTTGCACCATATGCCTAGCTTTGGGAGCCCATCTGCATCACTGCTTCCTGAAATAAGATATAACTGTTTAACTGAACTGATCTGTTCTCAGAACAAAAAAACTGGTCAGTGAAACAGAGGACCAGCACAAGAGGGACACTCTGACTCTCCTTTCTGTCTCCCTGAAAACAGAAAATAAATCTCTCAGGTGAAAGGTGAACTCACTGCATCTGGAGGTAAAAGGACACCCTTAATGCTAAAGATAGGGAATTTGGGGCTGAGAAGCCTGTATAAACAAACCATGTAACTTCTTTAATTTACTACACAAGCCCAAACTCTGTTTAGATTCTTAACTACTGGGCATTCAAAATCTAAATTTCTTTTTATAAAAGAAAATGTATAAAAGCTGTCTGCTTTGACCACTTCTTAGGTCTCATTTCTATGAGACGTCCATGCATATGATTAAAATTCGTTTACTTTTCTCCTTTAATCTGTCTTGTGTCAATTGTATTAGTCCAGCCACAAGAACTCAAAGGTGTAGAGGAGGAAATTTACCCTTCCATAACAGTATTTTCAGTGGTTGCATAATAGATAGAGACATCAATGGAACATTTACTTGTTGCTCGGGTTTGGGGAGATGTAGCCAGCACCTTGGGGAAAAGATTCAGTATTCCAAATGACCTAGGTGGATTCATAAGTGATTCAAAATAAGCTGAAGAGGCTCAATGAATGGATCTTCAAGAAATTGCCCTGGAGCAGGAAAATCCAATGATGGGGAAAAAATGCAAGCCCCACTGAAGTCATATCTCTCCAAGAATCTTTACCCAACTATGCCTTCCAGCTTGACCATATGGCATGCCTTCTGCCCTACATCAATGCTAAGTCAAAATTAAATCAAGTTAAAACTTATAGGCTTCATATATGACCCAGATACTTTTTTTACTTAAGTATTCTATATTTAGAACATTATTAATATCATATTAAGAACATGATTAAGAATACCTGAAATATTTCCCTATGTAGTATTCCTAGCTCACCAAATATGCTATGAATTCACTGAGGACAGGGACCATGTTTTATTATTTCTCATTTATTTTCTCTCCAGAGAAATACATAAAACATATTGAATAAATATTTTTGGTTTGTTTAATGGCCACAAGTACTGGTAAATTAAGCTTAGGAATTTGCTAGATGAAATTTCAATCTGACTCTATTACTTATTTTCATGTAAACTTGGACAAGTCATTATCTTTTCTGGGCATCCACTTTCCTTACTAAAGATCACTTGAAATAATTTATATAAAACTCCTGGCAGGAGTAAGTGCTAAAAGAAGAGATATCTTCTTTATTACTGTATTATGACCAAGAAGAATGGGATGTGCAAACAGTTTAAGAAAGAGATCTCAGTTACTAAAGGGCTAGAAAAGAACCTGGAGGACCAACAACACAATGACCTTGACTACTTTCAAGATGGTAACCTAATATTAGTGTCTACCTAATATATTACAAGGAAGGAAAGGCAACTACAGGACAACATGAAAGATTTGGGCTAGATATGTAGAAGGGCTTTCAAAAGTGTGTTATAATGTTAGAATACATGATTATATATAAAGGTTATAAAATTCCTTGAGAATACATGAAAATAGTTTGTAGGAAAGAATAAGGTAAAAATGCATGCACAAATTTTTGTGGCATATATATATATATATATATATATATATACACTAAAGAAATGTAAACATAAGAAAATTGAGATTCAATAATATGAGGCTATGGTTAGAAATAACATTACAGATGAGAAAGAAAAAAGATATAAAGTAACTTACAGTGTCAGTTGTGATGAAGAAAACGTGCACATATAAGGAAGAGTGATAGTTTAAGTATAGAGTTCATTAAAGCATGACTCAGCTCTAGTATGGTACCTACAACACTGTTATTTTAGTAAGTTTCAATGATATAAAACCTATCATTTACAGGTTTGATTTACAAAACATCAGGGTCCTCATTTTGATCTATTAATTAGAGAGAGAGAGAGAAAGGGTCTATCACAAACACTAAAAGGAATCCAGTAAAAGAGTGCAATCAAAAGTTAGGGTTCTGTCAACAAATGTTTGTTAGCCACCTAATATGTCTCAAGATTTAGGACCTCAATGATTCAGGAGAATATAATGTTTTTTTTTTTTTTTTTTTTGTCTTTTTAAATTGGAGTATAGTTGCTTTACAATGTTGTGTTAGTTTCTGCTGTACAGCAAAGTGAATCAGCCACATGTATATATATATCCCCTCTTCCTTGGATTTCCTTCCTATTTAGGTCACCACAAGTGTTCAGTAGAGTTCCCTGTGCTATACAGTCTGTTCTCATTAGTTATCTATTTTATACATAGTAGTGTATATATGTCAATCCCAGTCTCCCAATCCATCCCACCCACTCCTTCTACCTTGCTATCCATACATTTGTTCTCTGTGTCTTTATTTCTGCTTGCAAATAAGTTCATCTATACCATTTTTCTAGATTCCACACATATATGTTAATATACAATATTTGTTTTTCTCTTTCTGACTTACTTCACTCTGTATGATAGTCTCTAGGTCCATCCACGTCTCTACAAATGACCCACCTTCGTTCATTTTTATGGCTGAGTAATATTCCATTGTATATATATACCACATCTTCTTTATCCATTCCTCTGTTGATGGACATTTAGGTTGCTTCCATGTCCTGGTTATTGTAAAGAGTGCTGCAATGAACGTCAGGGTGCATGTATCTTTTTGAATTATGGTTTTCTCCAGGTATATGTCCAGGAGGGGGATTATTGAGTCATATGGTAGTTCCATTTTTAGTGTTTTAAGGAACGTCCATACTGTTCTCCATAGTGGCTGTACCAATGTACATTACCACCAATGATGCAGGAGGGTTCCCTTTTCTCCATACCCTCTCCAGCATTAATTGTTGTAGATTTTTTTGATAATGGTCATTCTGACTGGTGTGAGGTGATAGCTCACTGTAGTTTTGATTTGTATTTCTTTAATAATTAGTGATGTTGAGCATCTTTTCATGTGTTCGTTAGCCATCTGTATGTCTTCTTTGGAGAAATATCTATTTAGGTCTTCTACCCATTTTTTGACTAGGTTGTTTTGTTGTTGTTATTGAGCTGCATGAGCTGTTTGTATATTTTGGAGATTAATCCTTCATCAGTTGCTTCATTTTGTAAATATTTTCTCCCACTCTGAGGGTTGTCTTTTCATCTTGCTTATGGTTTCCTTTGCTGTGTAAAAGCTTTTAAGTTTCATTAGGTCCCATTTGTTTACTTTTGGGGTTTTTTTTCCATTACTCTAGGAGGTGGGTCAAAAAAGATCTTGCTGTGATTTATGTCAAAGAGTGTTCTGCCTATGTTTTCCTCTAAGAGCTTTATAGTGTCTGGCCTTACATTTAGTCCTTTAATCCATTTTGAGTTTATTTTTGTGTGTGGTGTTAGGGAGTGTTCTAATTTCATTCTTTTACATATATCTGTCCAGTTTTCCCCACACCACTTATTGAAGAGACTGTCTTTAGGAAAATATAATGTTAAATCTGCTCCTGATACCATATTGTTAATAGTCTAATGAGGGAGAGCAAGGCCTCAATTAAAATCAATGTAGAGGTTATGATAAGGGATACACACAGTGCAATAAGCATCCAGGGAAGAGACTTTATCTGTCTCATAGTGAAAATAAAATTTTACTTTGGTCAAGAGCAGAGGAGGATTAATATTATTTATTGGAAGAAAAAGTATCATCTGCAAAGTCTTTTTAAAAACTCCAGAATTATGGTCAAAACAGGATGTAGGAGGGGTAGAATGTAGGAGGGGGTGGGGCAGGGCAGCAGTGTGTACATTCAAACTTCTCAAGGTTAAAATTCCAATTCTTCCTGTGTCTTCGTATATTCTTTTTAGTGAATGTGCCTGTGTCCTAATCACCTCTTTTTATACTGACAGAAGTTGTATTGGATTAGGGTCCATGTTAATAACCTCATTTTACCTTAATTGCCTCTTTTAAGACTTTATCTCCAAGTACATTACATTTTGCAGTATTGGGTGAGAACCTAAATATACATATTTTGGAGGAACACAATTTAGCCCAAAACAAGCATAGCAGAGATACTAGTAGAGTATGTATCTTGGCAGTGTACAAGTTTTAATTTCTATTTTTGTTGTGGTTTGGTTTTATTTGTTCTGTTTTGCTTTTAATAATCCACCTTAAATTCAGGTCCTGATGACTCTTCCAACCAACTTCTCCTCCATCATTAGTGGCTACAAGTCCTCAAGGCTGATTACAAAATAAAGTAAGTGGGTGGGGAGTGAAAAGGTAGAGAATAGTTTGGAATTGAATAAGCCAAGGGACCATGGAGAAGGTAGGAGAGATATCCAAAAGAAAGCAGTCTCTTTCTTTCTCAGCCTCAATATGCACTTCCAAAGATGTTTTCCTCATCTTGACTCTGTAAATTGAACCCTTGAGTTGCTGGGGCATAAGGAACAGGAAGCAGCTCACCACAACAAGTTTATTATCTTTTTTTTTTTTAATTTGTATTGTTATAGATACACAGGAGCTGTGTTTGAAAGAGCTTGGTAGTCATCTTGAGTTTGACTTTATCCTGTGAATGATAGAACACTGACAGATGTTTCTAGGTAGATAATTAATATTGTCAAATTCATTTTTAAGAATTATCATCCTGGAAAGGAGGAGGTAGCAAAAGGAGGAGAGAAAAATTGATGGGAGAGAGTCTGAACATGGCATGATACATACCTATAATAAAGCAAAGGCCATAAAGAAAAGAAGAACAGCTAAATTAAGGAGATAACATCTTTAACAGTTAATAATACCATATTGTATATTTGAAAGTTGCTATGAGAGTAGATCTTAAAAATTCCCATCACAAGAAAAAAAGTGTAAATATATGTGATGATGGATGCTAACTAGATTTATCATGGTGATCATTTCGCAATAGGTATATACCTGAAACTAATGTAAGTTTATACATCAATTATATCCCATTGAGAGAGAGAGAAAGAGAGAGAGAGAATCTCTGACCTCAAATGGCCAGAGTTTATATGAGTGATAAGTAGCAATTGCCAATTGTGGATTTCAAATTAGGAAATGATGTCATTAACCAAAACAGAGAATACAGGACGAGAAACAAATCTGAGGTCAGACTTATTCAATAAGCCATGGAGTCATTTTTAGGCACACTGAGCTTCAGGAGCCAGTGCGACAACCAAGTGCTAACAGAGGTCAGGTGGGACATGGGTTTGGAACTCAATATAGAGATGTATATTTGGAAGTTAATTACTTATTGATTACTAATCTCAGAATTGATGACACCAACCAGAAGTAGGAGATAGGGTGAGAAGAAACGACAGCTATGGGTAAGTATCTAGAATGAAGCAAAGGCAGCGAACAAGATGAGGAACATAGGAGAGAAGGGAGGTGGTGCAAGACAAAGACTAGTTAGGAAGGTAGCAAGAAAGAAACTAGTCAGAAGAAACACAGTTCACACTAGTAAATAGTAGCAAGCTCACCACATACTTGTATTACTTTGTTGTGCTTCATATTCCACCCCAAGATATACAAGTCCTGTTTTCTTTCAGGCTCCTGATGCAGTTTGGGTAGTGATGAAATTGAGGGAGCTCTCGATCCAGACTACAGAAATTCAACATCCAGCTCTATTACTTATTAGGTATGTGACTTTGGACGAACAACATAACCTCTTCTTGCTCCAGTTTCCTTATTTACAAAATGAGAGTAACAGTACTATCTGTGACATAGCGTTGTTCATAGGAAATGAGAGACTTACAGTGCTTAACACTAAGTGTTGTCATTAATATGGACCAAACTTACCATATTATAAGATGGTTTCAAGTTAAAATATACCTTACAATAAGACTCCAGAGAGAGAGAGAGAGAGTTCACTGAATTTGTATACAAGTGAATAAATATATCTTATTCTTTCTTTTTAAACATCATTATTGGAGTATGATTGCTTTACAATGGTGTGTTAGTTTCTGCTGTATAACAAAGTGAATCAGCTATATGTGTACATATATCCCCATATCTCTTCCTTCTTGTGTCTCCCTCTTAAGTCTTTTCTGGAAAGAAATCTTCCCCGGGAGTTTTACTCAGCATCGTCTATCATGTTGCTGTCACTCAATTAAGTCAGGGTAGAAAAATAACGAAATAAAAACTCTGAGGCAGGATATTCAAACACACAAATCCCTACTTGCATGCCTTCTAATAATTAAAGGCAAAAGGACTCTTCCAGGTGTATGGTTAAACAACTTTAATGGCGTCATTTCTAAAGGAATACTTATGTTAAGCAAACTTGGTTCTACGTTATCATGAAAGGTTCTCCTCATTAACAAGTTATTGATGTCCACAGTATACTAGGTGTAGAATGTTTCTGCCTGGATTTTCCACTCATATACAATAAGCAGGTAAGAATCAAAATCCACAGAGAAAGAGTAGTTTCGGTATAGCACCTCAGAGATACACCTGTACTTCCACATTGACTATAGCCTCTTTCACAGTTTATGTAAGGCTCAGTTTTCTGATCTATTTTTCATCACTTCCCCAAAGACATTTCAGAGAAAATAAAGAACACATGTTTTCTCCCCTTCCACAAACATGAGACAAAAGCACTGAGAGATAGAAATGATTGAAACGGGTATGGCAGGTCAAGAGAGGTCTTAGCTGTCATTCTTTCCACCTGAGTATTTTGGTCCAGGATGTTACTGTGAAGTGTAATAATTCAGTCTTCCATTGGCAATTTATTTCCCCATACTCTCTGCAGTGAAAACTCACTGTTCTAGCCCTCTGACAGTATCTGTCTCTTCCTTTCCTTTCATGTTTCCTTGGTCTCTTTACCTCTTCCAACTTTAGCAATTAGGGTTTTAGGTATCACTATTCCAGTTCCTTTCTTCTTCCCTTCTCTGAGTCAGATATCAATAGAGCCCAGGCTTCAAACTTTAGCTGAATTCCTCAGGACATTCAATCTTCCCCAGAGTCATGGAGAGATATGTGAGACAAACAAAGCAGAATATGGATCAGCCAACCTGCAGTCTGCTAGCCTGTGTTGTAAGGCTGCTGAGTCAGTTGAGTCAAGTTTCCAAGTGTGGATAACATTTTCCCCAGTAAGAGTAGGATTAAAGCAGTGTAGAAGGAGTAATGAGATATGAGTCTGTGGTAAACATCAGAAAGGGAGTGAGTCATAATGTTCTCTCAGAAACCACTGTGTTAACTCAGCAGAAGGTCAGGTAGGAAGAATTTTTCTAGTAAACAGCTGCTTCTGTTTACCTCCAGCTACACTTTTCCAAACATTCTGAACATCTTTTGAAGAGGATTAAAGTTCATGGACTGAATCTAAGGGATCAAACTGCTGATAACACATGCATTAAATCCAGAAGTCATCATTCACTGTAGATTGAGGCCATCACTTGATCTTTTTCTCCATGGTCTATAGTTTAATGGTGATCTTTAATTCATGACCTGGTCTAATTAAAAAATCACATTTCTCAATTAAAATTGTTAAAGCATTAATTTTACTTAGGTCATATTTTCATTTTAGCTAATATTTTTTGAAAGATTTGATTTTTAAAAAAATATCCATATTGCCTAGTCTAATACCCTTTACATCCAGTGGATGAGAAAGACAGTCAAAATTCAACAAAATATGTCTGGGGACTTTAACAGTCAACTGTTGTTATTGTGTTACAATTGTCAGGAAGGAATAAATTTCCTCTACCTTTCTAAATTCTTCTGGTTGGTCTAAGTATTAAATTGATATGAGACAGATTAACATTGATATGAGACAGATTAACAGGAGAAAATCAAACACAAGTTTAATAACATGTATACATGAGAGAGACCCAGGAAAACAGTAACTCACCAAAATGGCCAAAGCCCTCACTTGAAATAACATCCTTCGTTAAAGACAAAAGAGGATGTAGAGGTAGAGAGAATCAGTTATGGGAAGTTGCCAGGAAAAACACAGTAAACAAGGATAAGATTGTTATGCATATTTGTCATAGCTTTCTCCATTGATGAGTTTCTAGAAATTTTGTCATTCTCCTCTTCCTGGTACAGGAAGGGAGACACCCTTACAAGTGGAGATTTCTTTTTATAAATGTAAACGTTTCTTAGAAAAGGGTAACTTTTTCTTGGTTTGCAAGTTTTTCGCATGTCTGCTGTTTCTTAGAAAATAACCAAATTAAAATAATATACCAAAGAGACATATTTTGGGGTGGCAAATTCTGCTCCCCTACACAACTAAATATGATTTTTAAAAAGTCTTCAGTGTTAGAGGCCATGTATTTACAATTCTCCCTCCCCACCCTACTGTAGGGGAGCAAAACTTAACACCCCAAAATGTCTCTTTGGCATGTGGATTGTTTTGAGCTAAAAGCAATTAAGGCCCAAAAGACTCAGGAAGAAACTTTGACTCCTTCTCAAATGTCTTCAAAAATTTAGAGGGCCTGTTCCTGGAATAGAGCTATCACCAGAGATGTCTATAAAGATATGGGTTAGGTGTGGAAGGGGCCGAGTGCTTTTCCATCTCCATGTCAACAGCCTTCCTCTTCTTTTGAAGTCCCAAACCACTACTCCAAACATCCTCTTATGTCTTTAGCTGAGGATGGTATTTAAGGTGAGGGTTACAGCCATTTTGGTGAGTTACCCAGTTTTCCTTGGTCTCTCCCATGTATTCATGTTATTAAATGTTTATTTGATTTTCTCCTGTTAATTTGTCTTATGTCAATTTAATTCTTGGACCAGCCAGAAGAACCTGGAAGGTAGAGGAAAATTTCTTCCTCCCCAACACCACAAACAGCCATACCCATAACACTAGACCTAGCAGATATTTTAATATAACAAATAATTACCATTTGCTAGGATGGGTCCAACAAAAAAAAATATGTACAAGATACAAAAGTAGTAAAGAAAATGGAGTCAATAATTTGCGGTGGAGGTGTGGAGATAGGGAAGGAAGGAATGGATAGAAGGATTAAAAACCCTTGCCTTACTGTACAAGAATCCAACTTTTGGTTAACCCTTCTCCCCTCAACTCTGTTACTTGGAAGCCAGGTAAGATATGTTATAACTGTATTGCTAGGCAACTTTATTTATGGTAAAATGACTTTGACTCATAAATTATATTTAGACTGGGAGAACAATAAATAAACTACAAATACCACTTGGAGGAATCATTTGGGGTAGCTTTGAGCTTTCCTGATCACAGTGACACTGGAAGCAATGCCTATGGAATTTTTACAAGAAATACTGGCCTTATGAGGCATGTGGCTTCTTCTATGGCAGAGCAGCACCTGCACTTACCCCATGTGGATCTCATGTGCTTGGCCCTGAGTCATATCCTGGGGAAACGATAGTGCTTGAAAGGCTAAGTGGATCTCTGCATCAGCTGCCCTAGAAACCACCTGATTTTGCCATGTTGGCAAGCTATGGTTCCTCTGTGGCACTCTCTGAGTAAATTGGTCCCAACTGTGACTTAGGCTAGCTCTGTAAGTCTGCATGTTTAATACAGACTCAGAAGACCCCCTTGGTGGGCAAAGCATAAAGGATACCAAAGGTATTGGCAAATTAGAATGCAGGGAAAGGGCACTCCAGGATATAGTGTAAAGTGTCTGACAACTAGCTTTTTTTTTTTTTTTTTATTGTAATGTAAGTGCTTTGATTACTGACTCACCCACTCCAAACAAATTGCCAGCTAAACAACTAGACAAAAAACTTACATGAAGTTTCCCTTTAAAAAAGTCCTCTTTGACGTGGATAACTGACCATTATGAGTAACCCTGCTTTTCTGTTCCCCCACTTTAATTCCTGCTCTTATGTTTTAAATTTGCCAATAAAGAGTGAACCCATGAAACCCTACTCACCCCACCTTTACCCTAATAAAGGCAGAATCCCAGATCTATGCTCTCTCACTCACATGCACTCACTCTCTCTTTCCCCATGACCTCGCTCCTTGCTGTGTGGCCCTGGTGTGCCATGTGCCCTCCAAGACCTTTGAGTAATAAACCTTGTTTTTTCAGAGTTACCTGGTGGTGTTGCTGAGGTGCATCTTGCAATCATTATAATAAGAACCACAAGGGCTGGTGCAGCCACAACATTGGCTCTGGTCAAGGAAATATCTATGGGGGCTTGCCAGAAGTAGTAAGGGCCCTGTTGAGTGCCCCCAGGCTTTTTTTCTTTTTTCCACACTGCAAGGCTTTCAGGATCTTAGTTCCCTGACCAGGGATCAAACCTGTGTCCCCTGCAGTGGAAGCACAGAGCCCTAACCACTGGACCACCAGGGAATTCTCCCCCAGGCACTTCTGGATAATAACAACACTATCTATAGGCTGATATCTATGCAAAATAGGAATAGAAACAATCTTAGGGAGGGAAAATAAGCATAAAACTGTTTAGGAGAACTAATCAGTGTTGCTGGGAGGGAAAGAATGGTAGGAGATAAAATAGGAGTGGAGTCAGGGCCAACTCAAAGCTTTAGAATCTGTGCTGTCATCAAGAAGGAGTACTGATGGATTTTAAGAAAGTGATATAACTTGCATTTCAGAGAGATGGACAGGAGCTGACATGGCTGGAGTCAGGGAGACCACAGAAGAAACTATTGCAATAGTTCAGGTAAGACTCGAACTAGGGCAGTAGGAATGGATTAGAAAAGAAGGAACTGATTTGAAAGCGACTTTCAACAGACAATATTTAGTGACTGAGTAAATGGAAAATGAGGGATAACAAAGCGTCTAGGTGATTCCCAGATGGGTTATGGGTGACATCTTGAGCAACAGTATTGAGCCCGTTACTGAAACCGAGCAAAAGCCTGTGGGGTTCCTGGGCACTGAAGCCTATCTGTCCCTTGTTTTTTGTAGGGAACAGACCCCAGTCTCCATGACCTTCCCTGAGTTCCAAAGGACAGATTCAGTTACTAATTCAGGCAGGGAAAAGATACAAAGACAAGGAAGGGGCAGCCAAGAAACAATAGGGCGGCCTTGGGGCAGGGTCTTGGTTCTGCCTCAAGGGATACACATAACAATGTCTTTAAGCTCTTTATAGAATTAAAACCCAACAAATAGAAGACATCAGCATTCTTCATACCAGAGAAGCTCATCAAGAAGATTCCCTGAAACCAGATTAGAGGAGTGCAGGTCCTGCATACACCCTGATCTTATCAGAAACCCCACCCTTGAACTGTTACTATAAAACTCCTCATCAAATTCTCCCAGATGGGGACACAAAGGTTTTGAGGACAGGAGCTTGCTGTGTCCCCCTTTCCCTGGCAAAGCAATAAAGTTATTCTTTTCTACTTCACCCAAAACTCTTCCTCCAAGATTCAATTCAGCACTGGTGCACAGAGGCTGAGACTTGGCATCATTGTCATGAACTTTGGCAAACTTCTTTTACAATAAATGTTGAATAATATTTTTAACATTTCTAATTATCATTATGCTTATGGCATTTTATTTCAGAGAACTATGTAAATCCTGCTGTATTGTCATTTCTTAATTAATAAAAGGCTATTTTAGCTTATTCCATTGCGTGCATAAAAATTCATTGAATAGGCCAACTCAAGTTATGCCAATCAGAAAAATCTTCCTCTCTTCATGAAAGTCCTTCAAACTCACTTTAGCTAATCTACCTTCTAATCTCTCTTCCCTGTCTCTAACAGTGTCCCTGGAAGATTCCAATTATAAACAACAGAAAAATTCCATTTTCAGTATTAACATATCATCAGATCTAAATCATAATATCAACTTCCATCCAATGGAAAGATCTCTCCTGCAGTGAAGGTGGCAGGCAGGTGATTTATTGCTTCCTGCTCCTTTTTCCACCTCCTGCCAACTGGCTATGCTGCCTCTGGCCCTTCCAGAATGGGGAAGGGGGAGAAAGAGAGGAAAATTTTACTTAATTGAGGCTGTTTTTCCCTGACATCCTTGTCTAGGTAATAGGCAGGGCCTCTCTGTGACCCCATAGAAATCCAGGAGTCTGCCATGTTGCCTGCCCTAGCCATTACCTTTCCTTCTGGCTTTGTGACAAACACTCAGTAATTGCTCCAAAGGCACACCCATTTAGGTTCTTGCTTCTGTGGTCACATCTTTGGCAGGCAGTCCTCTCAAACAACATACACTCAAATGGCTTAAACACAGCTACTTGTCCACTCTGGCCATTGGGAAGCAAAGCATATCCTTGCTCTTCCCAACTCTGACTCCTCCCACTGGCCCTGACCCTCACTTTCCCTTATAGTCATCTTCACAAAGCCCCTTAACTTTGGGCATTTCCAAATCAAAGTAAAACAAACAAAAAACATAGTCTCTGGAACACACCACCAGATACTCTAGTAGACACAGGACTAGTTTTCTCAAGAAACCCAAGGCAGCACAAATTCTCTTTTATTTACCCTATCAATTATTTTCAAACTTTCACTTCTTATATAGAATAAAATTCTATGTATAATATAAATTCTTATACAGGATCACAGAAGAAGTTTACACCTTACTAAGTATGTTATCAAATGGAACTCCAGTTCACTCATCCTATGCACAACAAAATCAATCTACTGACACCAAGTTGTGATGAAGAAAAGTACAGTGTTTATTTGCAGGGTGCCAAGCAGGGAGTACAGGCAGTTAATGTTCAAAGGACCTCAACTCCCTGATGGCTTATGGGCAAGTGTTTTTGAAGGCAACACTAAGGGTAAAGGTTACAAGGTATATAATCAGCTGATTGGCTGGTGGTGAGGTGACAAGGTGATATTTTGGTAAACTTAGTCATCAACCTTCTGGTTCCAACTAGTCTGGGGTTTATGTGCTTGTGGTCAGCATGTAGTCAACATCCTCCACCTGGGGGTGGGGTGGGTGTATGATTCTTTGTTTCTGAAAAACAACTCAAGGATATGTATCAGATTGTTTTTTATATCCCTTGAGGAATCCTGTGATTGTTTTATGGCTAAACTGTTGTTTAAACTATTATTACTTTTCTTGCTTAACTGCTTTTCCTTTGTTTCTGCATTCTCTCACTTCTCTAATTATTAATTGCTTGAGTCTGCTCCTTGGAACTCAGGGAAATCCTAGGACACTAAAGCTTTTTCTACAAACAAGAAGTAGGGCATACAACAAACCCCCAGTAAACATCATTCTCAATGGTGAAAAACTGAAAGCATTTCCTCTAAGATCTGGAACTAGACGAGGATGTCTACTCTCACTACTCTTATTCAATATAGTTTTGGAAGTCATAGCCATGGCAATCAGAGAAGAAAACAAAATAAAAGGAATCCAAGTTGGAAAAGAAGAAGTAAAACTGACACTGTTTGCAGATGACATGACACTATACATAGAAAATCCTAAAGATGATACCAGAAAACTACAAGAGTTAATCACTAAATTTGGTAAAGTTGCAGGATACAAAATTAAAACACAGAAATTTCTTGCATTTCTATACCCTACCAAGGAAAGATCAGAAAGTAACATTAAGGAAACAATCCCATTTACCATGACATCAAAAAGAATAAAATACCTAGGAATAAACCTACCTAAGGAGGTAAAAGACCTGTACTCAGAAAACTATAAGATACTGATGAAAGAAATCAAAGACAACATTAATGGATGGAGAGATATACCATGTTCTTGGATTGGAAGAATCAATATTGTCAAAATGACTATACTACCCAAAGCAATCTACAGATTTAATGCAATCCTTATCAAATTACCAATGGTATTTTTCACAGAATTAGAACAAAAAATTTCACAATTTGTATGGAAACACAAAAGTCCCCGACTACAAAAAGCAATCTTGAGAAACAAAAACAGAGCTGGAGGAATCAGGCTCCCTGACTTCAGACTATACTACAAAGCTACAGTAATCAAGACAGTATGGTACTGGCACAAAAACAGAGCTGTAGATCAGTGGAACAGGATAGAAAGTCCAGAGATAAACCCACACACCCATGGTCACCTAATCCATGACAAAGGAGGCAAGACTATACAATGGAGAAAAGACTGTCTCTTTAATAAGTCATTCTGGAAAAACTGGACAGCTACATGTAAAAGAATGAAATTAGAACACTCCCTAACACCACACACAAAGATAAACTCAAAATGAATTAAAGACCTAAATGTAAGGTTGGACACTATAAAACTCTTAGAAGAAAACATAGGCAGAACACTCTCTGACATAAATCACAGCAAGATCTTTTATGATCCAGCTCCTAGAATAATGAAAATAAAAACAAAAATAAACAAATGGGATCTAATTAAACTTAAAAGCTTTTGCATGGTAGATGAAACCATAAACAAAACAAAAAGGCAACCCTTAGATTGAGAAAATATATTTGCAAACAAAGCAACTGACAAGGGATTAATCTCCAAACTACACAAACAGCTCATGAAGCTCAATATCAAAAAAACAAATAACCCTGTCAAAAAATAAGTGGAAGATCTAAATAGACATTCCTCCAAAGAAGATATACAGATGACCAAAAAGCCCATGGAAAGATGCTCAACATCATTAATTATAAGAGAAATGCAAATCAAAACTACAATGAGGTATCACCTCACACTGGTCAGAATAGCCATCATCAAAAATTCTACAAACAATAAATGCTGGAGAAGGGGTGGGGAAAAGGGAATGTTGGTGGGAATGTAAATTGGTACAGTCACTATGGAGAACAGTATGGAGGTTCCTTAACAAACTAAAACTAGAAATACCATATAACCCAGCAATCCCACTCCTGGGCATATACCTGGAGAAAACCATAATTCAAAAAGATACATGCACCCCAATGTTCATTGCAACACTATTTACAATAGTCAGGATGTGGAAGCAACCTAAATGTCCATCAACAGAGGAATGGATAAAGAAGACATTGTACATATATACAATAGAATATTACTCAGCTATAAAAAAAAGAACAAAATAATACCATTTGCAGCAACATGGGTGGACCTAGAGATTGTCATAATGAGTGAAGTAAGTCAGAGAGAGAAAGACAAATGTCCCATGATACTGCTTATATGTGGAATCTAAAAAAAAGGGGGGGTACAAATGAACTTATTTACAAAATATAAGTAGAGCCAAGTATGTAGAAAACAAACTTATGGTTACCAGGGAATAAGGGGTTGGAAGATAAATTGTGAGGTTGGGACTGACATATACACACTACTATATATAGAATAGATAACTAACAATAACCTGCTGTATAGCACAGGTTTGGAACTCTACTCAATATTCTGTAATGGCCTACTTGGGAAAAAATCTAAAAAAAGAGTGGAGATATATATATATATATATATATACATACACACATACATATAACTGATTCACTTTTCTATACACCAGAAACTAACACAACATTGTAAATCAACTATACTCCAATAAAAAATTTTTTAAAAAGACTCAGGGGACACAGAGGGACTTACACCCAGGAAGGCCCCATGGGATCCTGCTCAATTTCAAATCTAAGTGCTAACATCTCTCTTTAAAACTTGTCGGCATTTAACACCTATTATCCTTAACTTTGGACCCCTCAGCTAAACACTGAGAGAACAGGAAAGGTACCATTTATCATCCAGTTACATGTATTAATTATATGTCAATGCAAGTAAGCCAAACACTTTTACATTTGCTACCAGAAGCACAAGTGGTAATTAATGGTACAATAAGCCTTGAATGACCAGGGAGACGGAAATGAGGGTTCACCTCAGGGAGGGGAGTTCAGTGTGTTCTTGTTTTTGATTTTTGTGTTCACCTGGCTACAAGGGTATTATTTACATGCTTATACCTAGTATGCTAAATAGCACTTTGATGGTCTGTCAGGATGGTCTATCAGACTTTCCCACTGATGGATGCTTTTAGGCATGAATTTTGTTTTCTTTTAGGACCAATAAATAACTAGCAAAACAGCAACACAAATCAGCCATGCAGTTCATGTGGAGTAGAGCAATTTACCCATACTAATTTGAAATTTTATGTTTATTTTTTGCTTTGGAAAATCATCAATTAATTTTTACTGATAGGCAATCAATAAGTAGAATAATAGTCTCTCTTCCAAAACATTTAATTCTATATCTGGACTGTATATCCACTATTATGGAATTTTCTTGCAATGTCCACTCAGTTTGGACACCAATTCAAAAGGCTAAACAAAAGCCTGCTTGAGAGAATTGGGGTGGAGTGTGGGTGGGTCATGAATAATTTGTTTTTAGACAATGACTCCACATCTGTTAAAGCTTTTTAGGTTGAGTTCTGTATCAGCTTTTATGCAATAGGTTCCTATTCATGTAAAGTTGTGTGTAAATCAATTTTTCATAAATTGATTCATACTTTGAATGCACTGAAATCCTGCTATTTAAAGAAACACTACTCTAAATTCTCTTGTAACATAAAGAATTCATTTCCATTTTGTGAAATAGATATGAGAGAGAGAGAGAACAGGTATATTTTAAGAAAGACATGCCTACATAACAAGCCTATAAGCCACCATCTGAAAAAAAATATAGACATGCATGGCTTATTTTTAAAGTAGCTTATCACTGGGGTCTCAGAAATTCTAATGGCTAAGTGCTTTATGACAAAATTTTCTTCCTCAAACTCTATAAAGAAGTTTGTACAGTACAACCCATAACTAGAGAGCTCTTGCTCTCTTTTTCTGCTTTTATCAGAGCATCTCACACGAGTGGGTAGAAAGGGAATCAATGAGATCACTTGTTTGTTCCCTAGCAGCAGACATGAAAATGCCCATAAAGTTAAGAACGTTATTGGAAAACCAGAGCCAAAAGTAATCTCAGTCTTCAGAATAACTCTATGCCCTAGTGACTCATTATACAAATGAGGAAACTAAGACGCTGAGAGGTTCACTAACAGTTGGCAGAGTTAAGATTTAGTCCTCAACAGTCTGATTCTGGAGCTTAGACTTACTTGGACAGCTACACTTCATAGGTATATGTTTATTGGCAGATAGGTGGTTAGTTAATTGGAGATAAAGTATAAAACGCTTAAGTACTGATAAATAATGTAAGATTATATGAATCATTTGTAACTAACACTTTTATTTTTCAATAAAATAGTCGTTTTCAGCACGGATCTTGGACACAGTTAATTGGTTTTTACTCTCCAGGAGGCCAAACATTTGCCAGATTTATTACCATACAAAGTTTACAAAACATATTAATAGTGGCCCTGAAGCCTAGATACCCTCACAGCCATGCATACAACTATTTTTAATAGGGAAATTTTATATCAAATTCTAGTATTCTAGCTACTTTTACAAAATTGAATATTCGATTAGCCCACATTTTTATATGGGAAACAATAAGGTTAGGACTAGCTATGCTCTTCAGTTTGTCACAGTTGCCATAATGCCTTACAGTCTTTCCCATGGCTTTCCTCACACATTTACTTTACCTCTTGGCCTCTCTGGGTAAATGAGAAAGAAAGAAAGAAAAACCTCCCTGTGAAAGAATTCAAAGAAATATACGTGTATATATATCCATATATATGTACGTATATGTATATATATATATGTATGTATATATGTATATATGTATGTATATTTATATATGTATACATATGCATATGTGTATATATATATATATATATATATATATATATATATATATATATCGCTATTCAGAAAAGACTTTGAAAAAAATTCAAACACTTGTGCATACTATTTTTAACATAATTATTTATTTAGTTAGTATTAAAATTTTCCACTGCAAGGCAGCATTTGACATCTTGGTCACAACATATATGTTTTAAGGATTCCTGGCTCTGCTGATACATTCATGAAGGGATGCAGAAGTGTTGGAAGCCCCTTCACCCAAGAAGGAAGCCTGGAGATTTTAAATTCTTTCTGTGTGTTATCCAAGTATGAGCAAAAAGAAAATAGCAAAAATGATGTCTGTACACAGACACCAATAGAAACCAATAGAAAAGTATGAAGTGGAAGGAAAAACAACCTTATTTCCAACACATTCCTAAATCCCATACTAAATTGAAATTAGCACTTGTAAGTAAATAGGGTCCTACTAAATATGTATTTTAAAATTCTATCGTAGTATAGAAATATTGGCTCGTTTAAGACATTCTTTTTCTTTTACTTTCATTCTATTCTATCTGAAATTAGGTTGTGATTGTCTCAGTAGGAGACTAAGGCATTACTTGTAGTAATTATACTACTTTGAAGGAAGTCAATGAAAATAACTGTATGCTGTTCTATTTCTTTTCACAACTCTCCAAACATCATTCATGAGCAATCAAAAGTGCCCTGAAATCAGAACAGTGATATAAATACCCACTAACCCTCTTGTGTAGCTAGCACAGACAATGAATGCAAGTTTCCAGACTGAAGAAATATGCTTCCTACTTCCCGTCCTATTGGTAGGTAGATTCCAAATGTGAGAGGCAGTCATGTAGATCCACTGAAATAGCCTCTTTCAATGTACTGCTAGTCATGTTTCAAAGAACATTTTGTAATCATCCTTGGCAACCGCTTTCCAGAAGGAAAACACTAAAACATTGAAAAACTCAAGCATTTGGAAGCAAACTGAAACAACATAACACTTGTGAGAAGGCTTATGATCCTTGGATATCTACCACCAAAGTAACAGGGGAGAAAAATACTTGTTTTTAGGACTAAATATTATTTAGGACCAAATATTTTTTAGGACCAAATATTTTATAAACTCCTTCAGAGAAACCAGAACTTGTTTCTGGGAGCATGGGCAGAGCCATATGTTTAAAAATGTCGACAGCTTATGAAATGCTTGATAATTTCTTCTATAACCAAGATTAATGCTTTTATCCATAATATTACTTTCTGCGAATGCCTTGGCTAAACAGGTATATTCAGTATTTGCCCAAGCTGTTTACCCCACCTGAAATTGCCTCCCTTCTCTTCTCTGCTTAGCTATGTATTACCAGGTCCAGAAGCATCATGGATTATATAAGCCACAGATGATCCAGCCTTTGCCCCATGTACCCTTACACCAACCAAGAAGTGACCAAAGCAGACAGCTTTTATATTTTTAGACAAAGAAACAATAAATGTGTGAGTGTTAACATAGAGTAGATTCTTATCTCATTGCAGAAAGTATTCAGAGATGAGACATGAAGGTCAAGAGAGCAAAATGAGGATTTATTAAGTGATAGTACACTCAAGGGGAGAATGAGCAGAATCAGGTGAGTAGCTGCCTGCCCTGAGTTTTTTGGCAAGCTGGTTTATGGGATGTGAAAATGAATGCGTGGAATATTCATTGAGGAGGGAGGGGTTTGGGGTTATGTTTCCTGATTTTCATCCCAGCTCCACCTTCCCAAGAGGAGGAGGGATTTTTGTCCTTATTTAGCCTTGATAGGAAGTGCCATGACATCAGGGCAAGATGGGTGCTTCTTATATGCAAAGCTAATGTTATTGTACTGAGGGCATAATGAGCAAAAGGTTACATTTGGGCACCAAAGATCCCCACCTTTTCCACCATTCTTTGTTTGCCTCCCGCACCTTTGTCACCCCAGAATGTGTGGTTTCCTGTCAGTCTAGAGGTTCCTGTTTTTCTTTGTCTGCCCAAGCATGCCCATTGTTCACAAGATGTATGGTTTTCTGCCATTTAGCCTGTGTCCACTTTTCTCTGTTCATACTTAGCTATATGCCTGTTCTAACATGTGCAATTGATAGGACAAAGAAACTGAGGTTTTGGAGGCCTGATTAATGAAGAATCTAAACAGAGTTTCAGCTTGAGGAAGTAAATTAAGGAAGTAACAAAGTTTATTTATACAATTTTTTCAGCCCCAAATTCCCTATCTCTTGCTATAAGGGTGTTCTTTTACCTCCAGATGCAGGGAGTACACCTTTTGCATGAGAAATTTACTTTATGCTTTTAGGGAGTCAGAAAGAAGTGTCAGAGTGTCCCTCTTGCACTGGCTATTTCTTAAGTAACTTTAATTCAAAATAATATAACATTGAGGCATGGTGTGACCTACCCTGGCCCCATCAGTTCTTCTTCTGAAACTTCCCTGGAAGATTCACATATTAAAAGTGGAGCTGGTGATTATATATAGAGAGAATGCATTAGTAGAGTCTTCCATTTCATTGAACTAGTTTCTTAGTTCTGAGAACAGGTCAGTTCAGTAAAACAGTTGTATTTCATTACAGGAGGCAGTGATGCAGATGGGCTCCAAAAGTTAAGCCTATGATGAAAGCAATTGGGTATTTAATAAAAGGAACTGCTATGGAAACAAAAGAAAAAAAAGGTTAAAAATTGAAGAAGAATATAAATCACTTTTTGAGCCCAAGGGACAGTCAATCAAGGATATTTCTAGATTTCTGGGTCAAAGTACCTTCTGGAAATGTTGGAAATGCTTATGATGTCATCAGGTGTTCAGGTAAACTTTCTGAATGACTCATACAGAAACAGGCATGAGGATTGTTTAAATATGAGCTGTTGTGGCAATTTCTCTGAGATTTACATCAAGTCATCTAACTATAATTTGTGGGGCTTCAATAAAAGGGGCAGTTTTTAACTGTTCTCAATGATTCCAAGTCAAAGTTGGGAGAAAATTGGAAACATAATTTAGGGATTTGTATCAGATATGGGAGGAAACTAAAAAATTCAATCCAGTCCACTTTTCAGGTAAATAACAAAACGTAAAGGAAAATTGATAGCACTAGATTCTGATATCCACAAGTGCATATTATAGTTTAATCAAAATATATTTTTTCTCTGTAAAATCACCTTCATTTCTAGGAAAGATAACAAAATTAAGACTAATTTGTTTGCAAAATACATCTAGATTTAGTAAACTTGGTCTGATTATATAAGTCAAATGAGAATAGCAATCCACCCTTTAGGGTCTTTTAAATCTGCTTTATGGGGGACCTTCGAGATGGTGCAGGAGTAAGATGTGGAGATCAAAAATACAAATACATCAAAACACATCAAAAATACATCTACATGTGGAACAACTCCTACAGAACACTTACTGAACGCTGGCAGAAGGACTCAGACTTCCCAAAAGGCAAGAAAATCTGCAAGTACCTGGGTAGGGCAAAAGTAAAAAGAAAAAGCAGACACAAAAGAATAGGGATGGGACCTACACCTCTGAGAGGGAGCAGTGAAGGAGGAAAAGTTTCCACACACTAGGAAGTCCCTTCACTGGTGGGGATGGCGAGTAGGTGGGGGGAGGCTTTGGAGCCACAGAGGAGAGCACAGAAACAGGGGTGAAAAGGGCAAACTGGAGAGATTCCCGCACAGAGGAACCATGTCGACCAGCACTCACCAACCTGAGACACTTGTCTGCTCACATGCCAGAGCAAATACGGGCTCAGAGCTGAGGCTCGGACTGCAGAGGTCAGACCCCAGGGAGGGGACTGGGGTTGGCTGTGTGAAGAGAGCCCAAAGTGCACCACAACTAGCTGGGAGGGAGTCAGGGGAAACGGCTGGACCTGCCAAAGAGGCAAGAGACCATTGTTTCAGGGTGCGTGAGGAGAGGGGATTCCTTCCTCATGTACCGACAGAAGACAGGGCACCACCTAAGCGAGATTCAGAGAAGGGCGTGAACCACAGCTATCAGCTCAGACCCCAGAGACAGGCATGAAACACTAACACTACTGCCACTGTCACCAAAAATCCTGTGTGCAAGCACACAGGTCACTACCCACAACCCCCTGGAAGCCTGTGCAGCATGCCAGTGCCAGGGTCCCAAGACCCAGGGACAACTTCCCTGGGAGAACACATGGCATGCCTCAGGCTGTTGCAATGTCATGCTGGCCTCTGCTGCCTCAGGCTTGCCCTGCATTCCAATTATGAATACTGTACCCCTCCCTCCCCACGGCCTGAGAGAGAAAGAGAGCCCTAATCAGCTCCTCCTCTAACCCCTTCCTGTCTGGGAGGGGAACAGATGCCTGAAGCCGACCTACACACAGAGGGGGGCCAAAACCAAAGCTGAACCCCAGGAGCTGTGTGAACAAAGAGGAGAAAGGGAAATTTCTCCCAGCAACCTCAGGAGCAGCAGATTAAATCCTCACAGCCAACTTGATGAACCCTGCATCTGTGGAATACCTGAAAAGACAATGATTCATCCCAAAATTGAGACAGTGGACTTTGGGAGAAACTGTAGACTTGGGGTCTGCTGTCTGCAACTGATTTGTTGCTGATTTTTATGTTTATCTTAGTATAGTTTCTAGTGCTTGTTATCACTGGTGGATTTGTTTATCGGTTTGATTGCTCTCTTCTTTCTTTTATTTTTTCTATTTTTTATTTATTTTTTTAAATTTTATTATTCATTTTATTTTATTTTATTTTATTTTTCTGCCTTTTGTTTCTTCCTTTTCTTCTGAGCCATGTGGCTGACAGGGTCTTGGTGTTCCGGCTGGGTGTCAGGCCTGAGCCTCCGAGGTGGGAGAACCAAGTCCAGAACATTGGACCACCAGAGACTTCCCTGCCCCACATAATATCGATCAGTGAAAGCTCTCCCAGAGATCTCCGTCTCAACGCTAAGACCCAGCTCCACCCAACGGCCAACAAGGTCCAGCGCTGGATGCCCCATGCCAAACAACTAGCAAGACACGAACACAAACCCACCCATTAGCAGAGAAGCTGCCTAAATTCATACTAAGTTCACAGACACCCCAAAACACACCATGGGATATGGCCCTGCACACCAGAAAGACAAGATCCAGTCCCACCCACCAGAACACAGGCATCAGTCCCCTCCACCAGGAAGCCTACACAAGGCACTGAACCAACTTCACTCACTGAGAGCAGACACCAAAAACAATGGAAACTACAAACCTGGAGCCTGCGAAATGGAGAGCCCAAACACAGTAAGTAAAACAAAATGAGAAGACAGAGAAATGTTCAACAGGAGCAAGGTGAAAACCCACCAGACCAAACAAATGAAGAGGAAATAGACAGTCTACCTGAAAAAGTATTCAGAGTAATGATAGTAAAGATGATCCAAAATCTTGGAAATAGAATGGAGAAAATACAAGAAACTTTTAACAAGGACTGGAAGAAGTAAAGAGTAAACAAACAATGATGAACAACACAATAAATGAAATTTAAAATTCTCTAGAAGGAATCAATAGCAGAATAACTGAGGAAGAAGAACAGATAAGTGACTTGGAAGACAAAATAATGGAAATAACTGCCACAGAGCAGAATAAAGAAAAAAGAATGAAAAGAATTGAGGACAGTCTCAGAGAACCCTGGGAAAATATTAATGAACCAACATTAGAATTATAAGAGTCCCAGAAGAAGAACAGAAAAAAAAAAAGGGTATGAGGAAATATTTCAGAGATTATAGTTGAAAACTTCCTTAACATGGGAAAGGAAATAGTCAATCAAGGCCAGGAAGCACAGAGAATCCCATACAGGATAAATCCAAGGAGAAACACACCAAGACACATATTAATCAAGCAATCAAAAACTAAATACAAAGAAAAAATATTAAAAAGCAGCAAAGGAAAAGCAACAAATAACATAAAAGGGAATCCCCATAAGGTTAACAGCTGATCCTTCAGCAGAAACTCTGCAAGCCAGAAGGGAGTGGCAGGACATAAATAGAGTGATGAAAGGGAAAAACCTACAACCAACATTACTCTACCCAGCAAGGATCTCATTCAGATTTGATGGAGAAATTAAAACCTTTGCACATAAGCAAAAGTTAAGAGAATTCAGCACCACCAAACCAGCTTTACAACAAATGTTAAAGGAACTTTTCTAGGCAGGAAACAAGAGAAGGAAAAGATCTACAAAAGCAAACCCAAAACAATTAAGAAAATGGTAATAAGAACATACACATTGATAATTATTTTAAATGTAAATGGATTAAATGCTCCAACCAAAAGAAACAGACTAGCTGAATGGTTACAAAAACAAGACCTGTATATATACTGTCTACAAGAGACCCACTTCAGACCTGGGGACACATGCAGACTGAAAGTGAGGGGATGGAAAATGATATTCCATGCAAATGGAAATCAAAAGAAAGCTGGAGTAGCAATTCTCATATCAGACAAAACAGACTATAAAATAAAGACTATTACAAGGCACAAAGAAGGATACTTCATAATAATCAAGGGATTGGAACTTCCTTTTGGCATAGTGGTTAAGAATACACCTGCCAATGCAGGGGGCATGGGTTCGAGCCCTGGTCTGGGAATATCCCACCTGCTGCAGAGCAACTAAGCCTGTGTGCCACAACTATTGAGCTTGCACCCTAGAGACTGTGAGCCACAACTACTGAGCCCACATGCCACAACTACTGAAGCCTGTATGTCTAGAGCCTGTGCTCTGCAACAAGAGAAGCCACCACAATGAGAAACCTGCACACCAAAACCAAGAATAGCCCCTGCTTGCTGCAAATAGAGAATGCCCAGGTGCTGCAATGAAGATCCAAAGCAGCCAAAAATAAATAAATAAATAAATAAATAAATAAATAAATAAATAAATAAATAAATAAATGTACCAAATAAAATGAGCAAGGTACAATCCAAGAACAACATATAACAAATGTAAATATTTATCTACCCAACATAGGAGCACCGCAATACATAAGGCAAGTGCTAACAGCCATAAAAGGGGAAATAGACATTAACATAAAAATAGTAGGGAACTATAACACCCCACTTTCACCAATGGACAGATCATCCAAAATGCAAATAAATAAGGAAACACAAGCTTTAAATGACACATTAGACAAGATGGACTTAGTTGATATTTATAGTACATTCCATCCAAAACAACAGAATACACTTTCTTCTCAAGTGCTCATGGAACCTTCTCCAGGATAGATCATAGCTTGGGTCACAAATCAAACCTCAATAAATTTAAGAAAATTGAAATCATATCAAGTATATTTTCCAACCACAACGTTATGAGACTAGAGATAAATTACACGAAAAAAACTAAAAAATACAAACACATGGAAGCTAAACAATATGCTACTAAATACCCAAGAGATCACTGAAGAAATCAAACAGGAAATCAAAAATTACCTAGAAACCAATGACAATGAAAACACGACCACCCAAGATCCATGGGATACAGCAAGAAAGTTCTACGAGGGAAGTTTATAACAATACAATCCTACCTCAAGAAACAAAAAAAATCTCAAATAAACAACATAACCTTACACCTAAAGCAATTAGAGAAAGAAGAACAAAAAAAGCCCAAAGTCAGTAGAAGGAAAGAAGTCATAAAAATCAGATCAGAAATAAATGAAAAAGAAATGAAGAAAACAATAACGAAGATCCATAAAACTAAAAGCTGGTTCTTTGAGAAAATAAACAAAATTGATAAACCATTAGCCAGAACCATCAAGAAAAAAGATAGAAGACTCAAATCAACAGAATTAGGAATGAAAAAGGAGGAGTAAAAACTGACACTGCAGAAATACAGGGATCATCAGAGATTATTACAAATAACTATATGCCAATAAAATGGACAACCTGGAAGAAATGGACAAATTCTTAGAAATGCACAACCTTCCAAGACTGAACCAGGAAGAAATAGATAATATGAACAGACCATTCACAAGCACTGAAATTGAAACTGTGATTAAAAATCTTCCTACAAACAAAAGCCCAGGACCAGATGGCTTCAGAGGTGAATTGTGTGAACATTTAGAATAGAACTAACACCTGTCCTTCTCAAACCCTTTCAAAATATAGGAGAGGGAGGAACACTCCCAAATTCATTCTACAAGGCCACCATCACGCTGTTACCAAAACCAGAAAAACATGTCCCAAAAAGAAAACTACAGGCTAATATCACTGATGAACATAGCTGTAAAAATCCTCAACAAAATACCAGCAAGCAGAATCCAACAGCACATTAAAAGGATCATACACCATGATCAAGTGGGGTTTATCCCAGGAATGCAAGCATTCTTCCGTCTATGCAAATCAATCAATGTGATACACCATATTAAAAAACTGAAGGATAAAAACCATGTTATCATCTCAACAGATGCAGAAAAAGCTTTCAAGAAAATTCAACACACATTTATGGTAAAAACTCTCCAGAAAGTGGGCATAGAGGGAATTTGCTGCAACATAATAAAGGCCATATATGACAAACCAAAAGCCAACATCGTTCTCAATGGTGAAAACCTGAAAATATTTCCTCTAAGATAAGGAACAAGACAAGGTTGCCCACTCTCACCACTATTATTCAACATAGATTTGGAAGTTTTAAAAAGGACAATCAGAGAACAAAGAGAAATATAAGGAATCGAAATCGGAAAAGAAATAAAACTGTCACTGTTTACAGATGACCTGATACTGTACATAGAGAATCCTAAAGATGCTACCAGAAAAGTACTAGAGCTAATCAATGAATTTGGTAGAGTAGTAGGATACAAAATTAATGCACAGAAATCTCTTGCATTCCTATATCCTAACAACTGAAAAATCTGAAAGAAAAATTAAAGAAACACTCCCATTTACCATTCCAACAAAAAGAATATAATATCTAGGAATAAACCTACCAAAGGAGACAAAACACCTGTAGGCAGAAAACTATAAGACACTAATGAAAGAAATTAAAGATGATACAAAGAGATAGAGAGATATACCATGTTCTTGCATTGAAAGAATCAACACTGTGAAAATGACTATACTACCCAAAGCAATCTACAGATTCAATGCAATCCCTATCAGACTGCCAATGGCATTTTTCACAGATTTAGAACAAAAAATTTCACAATTAATATGGAAACACAAATAGATAAAGCAATCTTGAGAAAGAAAAATGGAGCTAGAGGAATCAGGCTCCGTGACTTCAGACTATACTACAAAGGTACTGTAATCAAGACAATATGGTACTGGCACAAAAACAGAAATATAGATCAATGGAACAGGATAGAAAGCCCAGAGATAAACCCACACACATATGGTCACCTTATCTTTGATAAAGGAGGCAAGATTATACAAAGGAGAAAAGACAGCCTCTTCAATAAGTGGTGCTGGGAAAACTGGACAGGTACATGTAAAAGAATGAAATTAGAACACTTCCTAACACCACACACAAAAATAAACTCAAAATGGAATAAAGACTTAAATGTAAGGCCAGACACTACAAAACTCTTTGAGGAAAACATAGGCAGAACACTCTATGACATAAATCACAGCAAGACTATTCTTGACCCACCTCCTAGAGAAATAGATATAAAAACAAAAACAAACAAATGGGACCTAATGAAACAATAGCTTTTGCACAACAAAGGAAACCATAAACAAGACGGAAAGACAGCCCTTAGAATGGGAGAAAATATTTGCAAATGAAGCAACTGATAAAGGATTAATCTCCAAAGGATGTATCTCCAAATACAAGTAGCAGATGCAGCTCAATATCAAAAAAGCAAATGATGCAATCCAAGAATAAGCAGAAGACATAAATAGACACTTCTCCAAAGAAGATATACAGCATGCCAACAAACACATGAAAGGACGCTCAACATCACTAATCATTAGAGAAATGCAAATCAAAACTACAATGAGGTATCACCTCACACTGGTCAGAATGGCCATCATCAAAAAAATGTATAAAAAATAAATGCTGGAGAGGGTGTGGAGAAAAGGGAACCCTCTTGCACTGTTGGTGGGAATGTAAATTGATACAGCTACAATGGAAAACACTATGGAGGTTCCTTAAAAAACTAAAAATAGAACTACCATATGAACCAGCAATCCCACTACTGGACATATACCTTGAGAATACCATAATTTGAAAAGAGACATGTACCACAATGTTCATTGCAACACTATTTACAATAGCCAGGACATGGAAGCAACCTAAGTGTCCATCGACAGGTGAATGGATAAAGAAGATGTGGCACATATATACAATGGAATATTACTCAGCCAGAAAAAGAAACGAAATTGAATTATTTCTAGTGAGGTGAATGGACCTAGAGTCTGTCATACAGAGTGAAGTAAGTCAGAAAGTGAAAAATAAATACCATATGCTAACACATATAGATGGGATCTAAAAATGAAAAAAAAAAAAGGTTCTGACGAACCCAGGACAAGAATAAAGACACAGACATAGAGAATGGACTTGAGGACATGGGGAGGGGGAAGGGTAAGCTGGGACGAAGTGAGAGAGTAGCACTGACATATATACACTACCAAATGTAAAATAGATAGCTATTGGGAAGCAGCTGCATAGCTCAGGAAGATCAGTTCTGTGTTTTGTGACCACCTAGAGAGGTGGAATAAGGAGGGTGGGAGGGAGGTGAAAGAGGGAGGGTATATGGGGATATATGTATACATATAGCTGATTCACTTTGTTATTCAGCAGAAACTAACACAACATTTTAAAGCCATTACACTCCAATAAATATGTTAATAATAAATAAATCTGCTTTGGTGGAACTTTTTATATGGAATTTCCAGATTGAATTTTTAATAGTTTCTTGAAGCTAAGGAGCTAAGCTGAACAACTGCCATCAGTCTTCACCTGCAATGCTCACAGATTTGGGTACATTCCTCCCTTCTGGAGGTACCCCAAATATCCAGGAGTTTCTGTGCCTGCCAGGAAGTTATCTTATTCACCAGTAAGCCTGCTGGGAACCCTGTGAGCAAGGTACCAGGCTGTTTTTCCAAGAGGTTTTAACGGTTCCATTAAGTCAACCTTGGTTCCTTCAAGCTCTCTGATCGTGCCTTTCTGTGTGTGTATATGTGCCTGTGTGTATATGTGCCTCTCTCAAATATGACATTCCAGTCAAAGCATTGGTAATATAACCAATGCTTCCAACTGTGTACTGTATAACTGTACACAGAATAGATTCTTACTGAAACTATGAAAATAAATATATTGCCAAGAAAATAAGAATACTTATAGAGGGTTTCTGAATTCTGAAGGGATATGGTAGGGAGAAAAACATAAATGTTTCAATTCTGCCTACAAATGTATAATTCATAATATTTCTATAAATCTTTAAAATATCCTTGTATCTGGAAAGCAAAGATTTTAAAAACTAGTAATATTTTAGACAGAGTTATAAAAAATTAAGTCCATATTCATCAATTCATTCAATCCCGTGTAATTACTTCTTGTTCTGCTTGAGTCTAGTTTTCTGTTAGTTCTGACACCTTGCCTGATTACTGAGGGTGGTAGTGACACTGATAATTCCAAGAAGTTTGCAAGTTTTTTGTTAAGGCTCCTAAGATTTTTTTTAATAAGTAAAATTTATTCTTGATTCAAAGTTCAAAATGTACACATGAGTATATGATGAAAAATCAATCTCTCTCCTACAACTATTTCCCAACTACTCAGTTTCCTTCCTTTTCCTGTGAATCCTTCCAGAGATTTTCTGTGTACCTGCATGTGTGTGTGTGTGAGTGTGCATGTGTATATAAAATTTTCCTCCATATATGCTGTCATAATCTATATACTCTTCTATACCTTGCTTTTTTTTAAACATCTTTATTGGAGTATAATTGCTTTACAATGGTGTGTTACTTTCTGCTTTATAACAAAGTGAATCAGTTATGCATATACATATGGTCCCATATCTCTTCTCTCTTGGTCTCCCTGCCTCCAAACCTCCCTATCCCACTGCTTTAGGTGGTCCCAAACCACCTAGCTGATCTCCCTGTGCTATGTGGCTCCTTCCCACTAGCTATCTATTTTACGTTTAGTAGTGTAAATATGTCCATGCCACTCTCTCACTTTGTCACAGCTTACCCTTCTCTCTCCCCATATCCTCAAGTCCATTCTCTAGTAGGTCTGTGTCTTTATTCCTGTCTTACCCCTAAGTACTTCATGACCTTATTTTTTTTCTTAGATTCCATATATATGTGTTAGCATATGGTATTTGTTTTTCTCTTTCTGACTTACTTCACTCTGTATGACAGACTCTAGGTCCATCCACCTCACTACAAATGACTCAATTTCGTTTCTTTTTCTGGCTGAGTAATATTCCATTGTATATATGTGCCACATCTTCTTTATCCATTCATCTGTTGGTAGACACTTAGGTTGCTTCCATGTCCTGGCTATTGTAAATAGAGCTGCAAAGAATATTTTGGTACATGACTCTTTTTGAATTATGGTTTTCTCAGCTTATATGACCATAGTGGGATTTCTGGGTCATATGGTAGTTCTATTTTTAGTTTTTAAGGAACCTCCATACTGTTCTCCATAGTGGTTGTATCAACTTACGTTCCCACCAAAAATGCAAGAGTGTTCCCTTTTCTCCACACCCTCTCCAGCACTTCTTGTTTCTAGATTTTTTTGATGATGGACTTTCTGACCGATGTGAGAGGATATCTCATTGTAGTTTTGATTAGCATTTCTCTAATGATTAATGATGTTGAGCATTCTTTCATGTGCTTGTTGGCAATCTGTATATCTTCTTTGGAGAAATGTCTACTTAGGTCTTCTGCCCACTTTTGGAATGGGTTGTTTGTTTCGTTAATATTGAGCTGCATGAGCTGTTTACATATTTTGGAGATTAATCCTTTGTCAGTTGCTTCATTTGCAAATATTTTCTCCCATGCTGAGGGTTGTCTTTTGGTCTTGTTTATGACTTCCTTCACTGTGTAAAAGCTTTTAAGTTTCATTATGTCCCATTTGTTTATTTTTGTTTTTATTTCCATTTGTCTAGGAGGTGGGTCAAAAAGGATCTTGCTGTGATTTATGTCATGGAGTGTTCTGCCTATGTTTTCCTCTAAGAGTTTGATAGTGTCTGGCCTTACATTTAGGTCTTTAATCCATTTTGAGTTTAGTTTTGTGTATGGTGTTAGGGATTGTTCTAATTTCATACTTTTACATGTACCTGCCCAATTTTCCCAGCACCACTTATTGAAGAGGCTGTCTTTTCTCCACTGTATATTCTTGCTTCCTTTATCAAAGATAAGGTGACCATATGTGTGTGGGTTTATCTCGGGCTTTCTATCCTGTTCCATTGATCTATATTTCTGTTTTTGTGCCAGTACCATACTGTCTTTATTACTGTGGCTTTGTAGTATAGTCTGAAGTCAGGGAACCTGATTCCTCCAGCTCCATTTTCCGTTCTCAAGATTGCTTTGGCTAAACGGGGCCTTTTGTGTTTCCATACAAATTGTGAAATATTCTGTTCTAGTTCTGTGAAAAATGCCAACAGTAGTTGGATAGGGATTGCATTGAATCTGTAGATTGCTTTGGGTAGTACAGTCATTTTCACAATGTTGATTCTTCCAATCCAAGAACATGGTATATCTCTCCATCTATTTGTATCATCTTTAATTTCTTTCATCAGTGTCTTATAATTTTCTGCATACAGGTCTTTTGTCTCCTTAGGTAGTTTTATTCCTAGATATTTTATTCTTTTTGTTGCAATGGTAAATGGGAGTGTTTTTTTAATTTCACTTTCAGATTTTTCATCATTAGTGTATAAGAATGCCAGAGATTTCTGTGGAATAATTTTGTATCCTTCTACTTTACCAAATTCATTGATTAGCTCTAGTAGTTTTCTGGTAACATCTTTAGGATTCTCTATGTATAGTATCATGTCATCTGCAAACAGTGACAGCTTTACTTCTTCTTTTCTGATTTGGATTCCTTTTATTTCTTTTTCTTCTCTGATTGCTGTGGCTAGGACTTCCAAACCTATGTTGAATAAGAGTGGTGAGAGTGGGCAACCTTGTCTTGTTCCTGATCTTAGTGGAAATGGTTTCAGTTTTTCACCATTGAGGACAATGTTGGCTGTGGGTTTGTCATATATGGCCTTTATTATATTGAGGAAAGTTCCCTCTATGCCTACTTTCTGCAGGGTTTTTATCATAAATGAGTGTTGAATTTTGTCAAAAGCTTTCTCTGCATCTATTGAGATGATCGTATGGTTTTTCGCCTTCAATTTGTTAATATGGTTTATCACGTTGATTGATTTGTGTATATTGAAGAATCCTTGCATTCCTGGAATAAACCCCACTTGATCATGGTGTATGATCCTTTTAATGTGCTGTTGGATTCTGTTTGCTAGTATTTTGTTGAGGATTTTGCATCTATGTTCATCAGTGATATTGGCCTGTAGTTTTGTTTCTTTGTGACATCTTTGTCTGGTTTTGGTATCAGGGTGATGGTGCCCTTGTAGAATGAGTTTGGGAGTGTTCCACCCTCTGCTATAATTTGGAAGAGTTTGAGGAGGATAGGTGTTAACTCTTCTCTAAATGTTTGATAGAATTTGCCTGTGAAGCCATCTGGTCGTGGGCTTTTGTTTGTTGGAAGATTTTTATCACAGTTTAAATTTCAGTGCTTGTGATTGTTCTGTGCATATTTTCTATTTCTTCTTGCTCCGTCTCTGAAGGTTGTGCATTTCTAAGAATTTGTCCATTTCTTCCAGGTTGTCCATTTTATTGGCATAGAGTTGCTTGTAGTAATCTCTCATGATCCTTTGTATTTCTACAGTGTCAGTGGTTACTTCTCCTTTTTCATTTCTAATTCTATTGATTTGAGTCTTCTCCCTTTTTCTCTTCATGAGTCTGGCTAATGGTTTATCAATTTTGTTTATCTTCTCAAAGAACCACCTTTTAGTTTTATTGGTCTTTGCTATCATTTCCTTCATTTCTTTTTCATTTATCTGTGATCTGATATTTATGATTTCTTTCCTTCTGCTAACTTTGGAGTATTTTTGTTCTTCTTTCTCTAATTGCTTTAGGTGCAAGGTTAGGTTGTTTATTTTAGATGTTTCTTGTCTCTTAAGGTAGGATTGTATTGCTATAAACTCCCCTCTTAGAACTGCTTTTGCTGCATCCCATAGGTTTTGGGTTGTCATGTCTCCATTGTCATTTGTTTCTAGGTATTTTTTGATTTCCTCTTTGATTTCTTCAGTGGTCAATTCGTTATTAAGTAGTGTATTGTGTAGCCTCCATGTGTTTGTATTTTTTACAGATATTTTCCTGTAATTGATATCTAGTCTCATAGCGTTGTGGTTGGAAAAGACACTTGATACAATTTCAATTTTCTTAAATTTACCAAGGCTTGATTTGTGACCCAAGATATGATCTATCCTGGAGAATGGTCCATGAGCACGTGAGAAGAAAGTGTATTCTGTTGTTTTTGGGTGGAATGTCCTATAAATATCAATTAAGTCCATCTTGTTTAATGTATCATTTAAAGCTTGTGTTTCCTTATTTATTTTCATTTTGGATGATCTGTCCATTGGTGAAAGTGGGGTGTTAAAGTCTCCTACTATGATTGTGTTACTGTCGATTTCCCCTTTTATGGCTGTTAGTATTTGCCTTATGTATTGAGGTGCTCCTTTGTTAGGTGCATAAATACTTACAATTGTTATATTTTCTTCTTGGATCAATCCCTTGATCATTATGTAGTGTCCTTCTTTGTCTCCTGTAATAGTCTTTTTTTTTAAGTCTATTTTGTCTGATATGAGAATTGCTACTCCAGCTTTCTTCTGATTTCCACTTGAATGGAATATCTTTTTCCATCCCCTCACTTTCAGTCTGTATGTATCCCTAGGTCTGAAGTGGGTCTCTTGTAGACAGCATATCTAGGGGTCTCGTTTTGGTATCCATTCAGCCAGTCTGTGTCTTTTGGTGGGAACATTTAATCCATTTACATTTAAGATAATTATCAATATGTATGTTCATATTCCCATTTTCTTAATTGTTTTGGGTTTGTTATTGTAGGTCTTTTCCTTCTCTTGTGTTTTTTGCCTAGAGAAGTTCCTTTAGCATTTGTTGTAAAGCTGGTTTGGTGGTGCTGAACTCTCTCAGCTTTTGCTTGTCTGTAAACGTTTGAATTTCTCCATCAAATCTGAATGAGATCCTTGCTGGTAGAGTAATCTTGGTTGTAGGTTTTTCTCCTTCATCACTTTAAGTATATCCTGCCACTCCCGTCTGGCTTGCAGAGTTTCTGCTGAAAGATCAGCTGTTAACCTTATGGGGATTCTCTTGTGTGTTATTTGTTGTTTTTCCCTTGCTCTGTTTAATATGTTTTTTTTTTGTATTTAATTTTTGATAGTTTGATTAATATGTATCTTGGCGTGTTTCAACTTGGATTTATCCTGTATGGGACTCTCTGTGTTTCCTGGACTTGATTAACTATTTCCTTTCCCATATTAGGGAAGTTTTCAACTATAATCTCTTCAAATATTTTCTCAGTCCCTTTCTTTTTCTCTTCTTCTTCTGGGACCCCTATAATTCGAATGTTGGTGTGTTTAATGTTGTCCCAGTGGTCTCTGAGACTGTCCTCAGTTCTTTTCATTCTTTTTTCTTTATTCTGCTCTGCAGCAGTTATTTCCACTATTTTATCTTCCAGGTCACTTATCCGTTCTTCTGCCTCAGTTATTCTGCAATTGATCCCTTCTAGAGTGTTTTTAATTTCATGTATTGTGTGTTCATCATTGCTTGTTTCCTCTTTAGTTCTTCTAGGTCCTTGTTAAATGTTTTGTGCATTTTCTCTATTCTATTTCCAAGATTTTGGATCATCTTTACTATCATTATTCTGAATTCTTTTTTAGGTAAACTTCCTATTTCCTCTTCATTTATTAGGTCTGGTGGGTTTTTACCTTGCTCCTTCATCTGCTGTGTGTTTTTCTGTCTTTTCATTTTGCTTATCTTACTGTGTTTGGGGTCTCCTTTTCACAGGCTGCAGGTTTGTAGTTCCCGTTGTTTTTGGTGTCTGTCCCCAGTGGCTAAGGTTGGTTCAGTGGGATGTGTAGGTTTCCTGGTGGAGGGGACTAGTGCCTATGTTCTGGTGGATGCAGCTGGATCTTTTCTTTCTGGTGGGCAGGTCCACGTCTGGTGGTGTGTTTTGGGTTGTCTGTGGCCTTATTATGATTTTAGGCAGCCTCTCTGCTAATGGATGGGGCTGTGTTTCTGTTTTGCTGTTTGTTTGGCATAGGGTGTCCAGCACTGTAGCTTGCTGGTTGTTGAGTGAAGCTGGGTCTTGGTGTTGAGATGGAGATCTCTTGGAGATTTTCGCCATTTGGTATTACACGGAGCTGGGAGGTCTTTTGTGGACCAGTGTCCTGAAGTTGGCTCTCTCACCTCAGTGGCACAGCCCTGACGCCTGGCTGGAGCACCAAGAGCCTGTCCTCCACACGGCTCAGAATAAAAGGGAAAAAAAATAGAAAGAAAGAAAGAAAGAAAGAAAGAAAGAAAGAAAGAAAGAAAGAAGGAAAGAAAGAAGATAAAATAAAATAAAGGAAGATGAAATAAAATAATTTTATTAAAGTAAAAAATAAAAAATAATTAATATGGAAAATTTTTTTTTAATTAAAAAAAAAAAAAGGAAAAAGAAAAAGAAACCGGACGGACAGAACCCTATGAAAAATGGTGAAAGCAAAGCTATACAGACAAAATCTCACACAGAAGCATACACATACACACTCACAAAAAGCGAAAAAGGGGAAAAATAATATATCTTGCTCCCAAAGTCCACCTCCTCAATTTGGGATGATTCGTTGCCTATACAGGCATTCCACAGGTGCAGGGTACATCAAGCTGATTGTGGAGTTTTAATCTGCTGTTTCTGAGGCTGCTGGGAGAAATTTCCCTTTCTCTTCTTTGTTCACACAGCTCCTGGGGTTCAGCTTTGGATTTGGCCCCACCTCTGCATGTAGGTCACCTGAGGGCATCTGTTCTTCACTCAGACAGGACAGGGTTAAAGGAGCAGCTGATTTGATGGCTCTGGCTCACTCAGGCTGTGGGGAGGGAGGGGTACGGATGCGTGGTGAGCCTGCAGGAGCAGAGGCCGGCATGATGTTGCACCAGCCTGAGGTGCACCTTGCGGTCTCCTGGGGATGTTGTCCCTGGGTCACAGGACCCTGGCAGTGGTGGGCTTCACAGGCTCCCAGGAGGGGAGGTGGGGATAGTGACCTGTGTTCGCACACAGGCTTCTTGGTGGCTGCAGCAGCAGACTTAGCATCTCATGCCCGTCTCTGGGGTCTGCGCTGATAGCCGTGGCTCACGCCCGTCTCTGGAGCTCCTTTAAGCCGTGCTCTTAATCCCCTCTCCTCGCGCATCAGGAAACAAAGAGTCAAAAAAAAGTCTCTTGTCTCTTCGGCAGCTCCAGACTTTGTTCTGGACTCCCTCCCAGCTAGCAGTGGCGCACTAACCCCTTCAGGCTGTGTTCACACCGCCAGCCCCAGTCCTCTCCCTGCAATCCAACTGAAGCCTGAGCCTCAGCTCCCAGCCCCCGCCTGCCCCAGAGGTTGAGCAGACAAGCATGAGTGCTGGTGACACTGCAACTTCCTGGGGAATTTGTCCCTGGATTATGGGACCCAGGCAGTGGTGGGCTGCACAGGCTCCCAGGAGGGGACGTGTGGATAGTGACATGTGCTTACACCTAGGATTCTTTGTGTTTGCAGTGGCAGCCTTAGGGTTTCATGCCCGTCTTTGATGTCCGTGATGATTGCCGTGGCTTGCACCAATCTCTGGAGCTCCTTTTGGTGGTGTTCTGAATCCCCTCTCCTCATGCACCCTGAAACAATTGTCTTTTGCCTCTTAGGTAGTTCCAGACTTTTTCCCAGACTCCGTCTTGGCTAGCTGTGATGCACTAGTCCCCTTCAGGTTGTGTTCACGCAGCCAACCCCAGTCCTCTCCCTGGGATCTGGCCTCCGAAACCCGAGCCTCAGCTCCCAGCCCTCCCCCGCCCTGGAGGGTGAGCAGACAAGCCTCTCAGTCTGGTGAGTGCTGGTCGGCACTGATCCTCTGTGTGGGAATCTCTCTGCTTTGCCCTCTGCACCCCTGTTGCTGCACTCTCCTCCATGGCTCTGAAGCTTCTCCCCCGCCACCCCCTGTCTTTGCCTGTAAAGGGGCTTCTAGTGTGTGGAAACCTTTCCTCCTTCACAGCTCCTTCCCACTGGTGCTGGTCCTGTCCCTATTCTTTTGTCTCTGTTTTATCATTTTTCTTTTGCCCTACCCAGGTATGTGGGGAGTTTCTTGCCTTTTGGGAGGTCTGAGGTCTTCTGCCAGCGTTCAGTGGGTGTTCTATAGGAGCAGTTCCACGTGTAGATGTATTTCTCTTGTATCTGTGGGTAGGAAGGTGATCTCTGCATCTAACTCTTCCGCCATCTTCTCAAAATATCCTCCTATGATTTGACCAGTCAAGTTGGTGTCTTGATCACTGAATACTGTTGAAAGCATACCTCAAGTGGAAAACACATCTAACAGTTTTATTGCTACTGTGAGGGCATCAGCCTTGTAGCCAGGGAAGACTTCAACACATCTAGAAAACATATGTACAATAACAAGAACATTTTGACAACCCATACTAGGTAGGAGATGAAAGAAGTTCAGTTGCTGGTGTTTAATGGGTTCAGAGGAAGGAAGTCTGAGGCCTTTGTGGACAAAAATAGATTTTTTTCCCCTAAGTTATAAACCTGACAGGTCAGATATTGCTGGTAAACTGTTTTCACAACATTATAGACATCTTCCCACCAATAGTTACAATTTGAATCATCTTAAATGCACTATGGTGGGTGAAGGAATGCAAATTTTTAAATGTGGTTTTCCAGAGCCAAGAAGAAACAAGTGCTGTCTTGGGTTTCCCATAGCCCCAACTGGTTGTTTAATTTACCATGCTTAGTTATCCACTTAACCAAAATAACAATTAAAGACTTTATAGGTAAATATAAGTTATAGCTAAAAAAAATTTAGTTATTTTAATACAACGAGGACTAGGTTTGCTTAAATAATCAAAGACCTGATAAAGATAATACAGAACATAATTGATTAGTTTGAAAAGACACAAGAAATTTTTTTAATAGGTAAGTTACTTAAAGGTAAAGAAAAACCTTTCATAATCTCTTACTATCAAGAACAGATCAATAAAAAATGCACAACTTTGTCCTTAGAGAGAAAACCAAATTCCAATTTTTGCATCAGTTTACTTTAATATTAAAAATCATTTACCTATTTAAATTAATTGCAATCTTGTCCAGTCCTGACCACACATAAAATTCTTTTCCAAAGATTCTTTATTCAGAAACATTTTGCAACTTTCTATGTCCATTTTAGTTTGTCTCTCATTTTCTTTCCCATTTAGAAATAACCAGCTTTAGGATAAAATCACTTTCTTTATACTTAACAAAATATTTCCAGATCTTATACCTTTTCTTACCCCAAAATACATCCAATTTATATTATTATAACTGGTAGTGTAACCACACATATTACTTAAAATTCATAATCCTTTGAAATCTTAATTTTTTCACAAAAAGAAAGAAGTTAACAATTGTGAACTTTATTAACATTTTGTGGCTTGGCAAACTTGTAAACACATTTTATACTTTCTAGAAACAATTTAACACATAATTTAACTTAGCGAAACTCTAAGGATGTAAATTACCAAAGAGATTTAGGAAATTATTTAAGTAGACATATCTAGAAAAACTATTGTTAAAAAGTTCACTTAAAAACTCTTATAGCTTCTGCCCATTTTTGGATTGGGTTGTTTCTTTTTTTGTTATTGAGCTGCATGAGCTGCTTGTAAATCTTGGAGATTAATCCTTTGTCAGTTACTTCATTTGCAAATATTTTCTCCCATTCTGAGGGTTGTCTTTTGGTTTTGTTTATGGTTTCCTTTGCTGTGCAAAAGCTTTTAAGTTTCATTAGGTCCCATTTGTTTATTTTTGTTTTTATTTCCATTTCTCTAGGAGCTGGGTCAAAAAAGGATCTTGCTGTGATTTATGTCATAGAGTATGGACTTGAGGATATGGGGAGGGGGAAGGGTAAGCTGTGACAAAGTGAGAGAGTGGCATGGACATATATACACTACCAAACGTAAAATAGATAGCTAGTGGGAAGCAGCCACATAGCACAGGGAGATCAGCTCGGTGCTTTGTGACCACCAAGAGGGGTGGGAGAGGGAGGGTGGGAGGGAGGGAGATGCAAGAGGGAAGAGATATGGGAACATATGTATATGTATAACTGATTCACTTTGCTATAAAGTGGAAGCTAACACACCATTGTAAAGCAATTATACTCCAATAAAGATGTTAAAAAAAAAAACTCATCGCATTTAGGTCTATTTAATTTATTTGTTCTTAACAATCATGCAAAGATTACTCATGAAAATTTCACGAGACACTAATGCAGTTTGCCATTTCCTTAATTTTGTGTTTTTTTTTCTTTTTTACCAACAAATTTTACAATAGAGACAAAATTAGCCCGTTTGACTAGAAAATCTAGGTAGAATGAAAGTTGAATAAATGTATTATATTTAATGCTAACTCTGAAGACACAACTGTATTAATTGACAATCTTAAAATTAGCTTTAATTTACTAAATATCATGCTAGATCATGTGAATTTGAAAATCATTTGAGTTAGTTTTTTACTATATTTTTGAGAATTTTTATATAGGCACTTGTTTGCTAAAGCCAGTATTTTGTAAATATATGACAAATTATATTTTCCCTCCTTATTTTATGCAATTTATATTTAGACAACCATTTTCTTTTAACTTTTATTTTATATTGGAGTAGAGATGATTTACAATGTTGTGTTAGTTTCAGGTCTACAGCAAAGTGATTCATTTATACATATACACATATTTATCCTTTTTCAGATTCTTTTCCAATTTAGGTTATTGCAGAATATTGAGTAGAGTTCCCTGTGCTATACAGTAGGTTCTTATTAGCTATCTATTTTATACATAGTAGTATGTATATGTCAATCTCAATCTCCTAATTTATCCCTCACCCCACACCTTTCTCCTCTGGTAACAAAAGTTTGTTTTCTAAGTCTGTGAGTCTATTTGTTATGTAAATAAGCTAATTTGTATCACTTTTTAAGATATCACATATAAGTGATACTATATGATATTTGTCTTTCTCTGTCTCACTTATTCACTTAGTATGATAATCTCTAGGTCCATCCATGTTGCTACAAATGGCATTATTTCATTTTTTTTTGAGGCTGGGTAATATTCCATTGTATAAATGAGCCAAATCTTCTTTATCCATTCATCTGTCAATGGACATTTAGGTTGCTTCCATGTCTTGGCTATTTTAAATAGTGCTGCAATGAACATTGGGGTGCGTGTATCTTTTCAAATTAGGCTTTCTCCAGATATATGCTCAGAAGTTAAGTTGCTGGATCATATTCTAGCCCTAATTTTAGATTTTTATGGAACCTCCATACTGTTCTCCATAGTGGCTGTATCAATTTACATTCCCACCAACAGTGCAAGAGGCTTCCATTTTCTCCACACCCTCTCCAGCATTTGTTTTTGATGATGGTCATTCTGACTGGTGTGAGATGATAACATATTGTAGTTTTGATTTGCATTTCTCTAATCATTAGTGATGCTGAGCATCTTTTCATGTGTTTGTTGACCATCTGTAAATCTTCTTTGGAGAAATGTCTATTTAGATCTTCTACCCATTTTTTAATTGGGTTGTTTCCTATTTGGTATTGAGCTACATGAGCTGTTTGTATATTTTGGAGATTAATCGCTTATCAGTTGCATCATTTGCAAATAGGTTTTCCTATTCTGTGTGTAGTCTTTCCATTTTGTTTATGGTTTCCCTTGCAGTGTGAAAGCTCTGAAGTTCAATTACGTCCCATTTGTTTATTTCTGGTTTAATTTCCATTACTCTAGGAGACAGATCCAAAAAGATATTGCTGCAATTTATGTCAAGGGGTGTTCATCCTACGTTTTCCTCTCAGAGTTTTATAGTGTCTGGCCTTACATTTAGATCTTTAATCCATTTTGAGTTTATTTTTTATGTGGTGTTAGTGAATGTTCTAATTGCATTATTTTATATGTAGCTGTCCAGTTTTCCCAGCACCACTTATTGAGGAGACTGTCTTTTCTCCATTGTATAGTCTTGCCTCCTTTGTCATGGATTAAGTGACCATGGGCATGTGGGTTTATCTCTAGACTTTCTATCCTGTTCCATGGATCTACATTTCTTTTTTTGTGCCAGCACCATACAGTTTTGATTACTGTAGCTTTGTAGTATAGTCTGAAGTCAGGGAGCCTGATTCCTCCAGCTCTGTTTTTCTTTCTCAATATTGCTTTGGCTATTCGGGGTCTTTTGTGTTTCCATACAAATTGTAAAATTTTTGGTTCTAATTCTGTGGAAAATGCCTTTGGTAATATGATAGGGATTACATTGAATCTGTAGATTACTTTGGGCAGTATAGTCATTTTTTCAATATTGATTCTTCCAATCCAAGAACATGGTATATCTCTCCATCTGTTTGTGCCATCTTTGATTTCTTTCATCAGTATCTTCTAGTTCTCTGAGTACAGGCTTTTGCCTCATTAGGTAGGTTTATTCCTATGTATTTTATTCTTTTTGTTGCAATCGTAATGGGATTGTTTCCTTAATTTCTCTCTCTGATCTTTCCTTGGTAAGGTGTAGAAATGCAACAGATTTCTGTATATTAATTTTGTATCCTGCAACTTTACCAAATCCATTGATGAGTTCTAGTAGTTTTCTGGTAACATCTTTAGGATTTTCTATGTATAGTGTCATGTCATCTGCAACAGTGACAGTTTTACTTCTTTTCCAACTTGGATGTCTTTTATTTCTTTTTCTTCTCTGATTGCCAAGGCTAGGACTTCCAAAACTATGTTGAATAAGAATGGTGAAAGTGGGCATCCTTGTCTTGTTCCTGATCTTAGAGGAAATGTTTTCAGCTTTTCACCATTGAGTATGATGTTACCTGTGGGTTTGTCATATATGGCCTTTTTAAGGTTGTGATAGGTTCCCTCCATCCCCACTTTCTGGAGAGTTTTAATGATTAAATATGTGTTGAATTTTGTCAAAAGCTTTTTCTGCCTCTATTAAGATGATCATAGAGATTTTATTCTTCAGTTTCTTAATGTGGTGTGTCACAATGTTTGATTTGCACATATTGAAAAATACTTGCATCCATGGAATAAATTCCACTTGATCATGGTGTATGATCCTTTTTATGTATCGTTGGAGTCAGCTTCCTAGTATTTTGTTGAGGAATTTTACGTCTATGTTCATCAGTGATATTGACTTGTAATTTCCTTTTTTGTGATACTTTGTCTGGTTTTGGTATCAGGGAGATAGCGACCTCATAGAATGAGTGTGGGAGTGTTTCTTCCTCTACAATTTTTTGGAATAATTTCAGAAGGATAAGCGTTACCTCTTCCTTAAATGTTTGATAGAATATGCCTATGAAGCCATCTGGTCCTGAACTTTTGCTTCTTGGAATTTTTTAAATGACAGATTCAATTTCATTCCTTGTGATTTGTCTGTTCATATTTTCTATTTTTTTCTGCTTCAGTTTTCAGAGATAGTACCTTTTATGAATTTTTTCCTCTTCTTCTAGGTTGTCCATTTTATTGGCATATAGTTGCTTGTAATAGTCTCTTATGGTCCTTTGTATTTCTGTAGTGTCCATTGTAACTTCTTTTTCATTTCTAATTTCATTGATTTGAGCATTTTCCCTTTTTTCCTGGTGATTCTGGCTAAAGTTTTATCAATTTTATTTGACTTTTAAAAGAAACAGATTTTAGTTTCACTGATCTCGTCTATGTCTCTTTTTCATTTTCTTTGTCTCTATTTCATTTATTTCTGCCCTGATATTTATGATTTCTTTCATTCCACTAACTTTAGGTTTTGTTTGTTCTTCTTTCTCTAGTTCCTTTAGGTGTAAGGTTAGGTTGTTAATTTGAGATTTTTCTTGTTTCAATTCAAGGTACAATTGTATTGCTGTAAACTTCCCTTTTAGAACTACTTTTGCTGTGTTCCATAGGTTTTGAATCATCGTGTTTTCATTTTCATTTGTCTCTAGGTATTTTTGATTTACTCTTTGATTTCTTCAGTGATCTGTTGGTGCGTTAGTAGCTTATTGTTCAGCCTCCATGTGTTTGTGTGTTTTGCATGGTTTTTTTTTTTTTTTGTATTTGATTTCTAATTGTGAGCAAAAAAGATGGTTGATATGATTTGTTTTCTTAAGTTTACCGAGGTTTGCTTTCTGCCCCAGCATTTGATCTATCCTGGAGGATGTTTCATGTGCACTTGAGAAGAATGTGTATTCTGCTGTTTTTGAATGGAATGTTCTATAAATGTCAATTAAATCCATCTGATGTAGTGTTCATTTAAGACCTGCATTTCCTTATTGATTTTCGGTCTGGATGATCTGTCTGTTGATGAAAGTGGGGTGTTAAACCCCCCCACTATTATTGTGTTACTGTTGATTTCTCCCTTTATGGCTGTTACTATTTGCCTAATATATTGAGGTGCTCCTATGTTTGATGCATATATATTTACAATTTTGTTATCTTCTTCTTGGATGGCTCCCTTAATCATTATGTAATGTACTTCTTTGTCTATGTAACATCATTTATTTTAAAGACTGTTTTGCCTGATATACGTAGTGCTATTCAGGCTTTCTTTTGATTTCCTTTTGCCTAGAATAACTTCTTAATAAACTTTTATTGGAGTATACTTGTTTTACAATATTGTGATAGTTTCTACTGTACAACAAAGTGAATCAGCAACACCTATACATATATCCCCTCTTTTTTGGATATCCGTCTCATTTAGTTCACCAGAGAGCACTGAGTAGAGTTCCCTGTGCTATACAGTAGTTTCTCACTAGTTATCTATTTTATATGTAGTAATGTATATATGTCAATCTCAATCTCCCAATTCATCCAACCCCACTTTCCCCCTTTATATCCATACTTTTGTTCTCTATGTCTCTGTCTCTATTTCTGCTTTGCAAATAAGATAGTCTATACCAATTTTTTCAGATTCCACATATATTTGTTAATATATAAAATTTGTTTTTCTCTTTCTGACATACTTCACTCTGTTTGACAGTCTCAAGGTCCATCTATGTCTCTACATGACCCAATTTTTCTCTTTTTTATGGCCGAGTAATATTCCATTGTATATATGTACCACATCTTATTTATCCATTCCTCTGTTAATGGACATTTATGTTGATTCCATGTCCTAGCTATTGTAAATAGTGCTCCAATGAACATTGGGGTGCATGTGTATTTTTGAATATGGTTTTCTCTAAGTATATGCCCAGAAGTGGGATTGCTGGGTTATATGTTAGTTCTATTTTAAGATTTTTAAGGAACCTCCATACTGTTCTCCATAGTGGTTGTATCAATATACATTCCCACCAGCAGTGCAAGAGAGTTCCCTTTTCTCCACACCCTTTCCAGTATTTATTGTTTGTATATTTTTTAATGATGGCCAATCTGACCAGTGTGAGGTGACACCTCATTGTAGTTTTGATTTGCATTTCTCTAATAATTAATGATGTTGAGCATCTCTTCTTGTACCTCTTGGCCATCTGTATGTCTTCTTTGGTGAACTGTCTATTTAGGCCTACCGCCCATTTTTTTTTACTGGGTTGTTGTTTTTTTTGATATTGAGCTTCATGAGTTGTTTGTATATTTTGGAGATTAATCCTTTGTCACTTGCTTCATTTGCAAATATTTTCTCCCATTCTGAGGGTTGTCTTTTCGTCTTGTTTATGGTTTCCTTTGTTGTGCAAAAGCTTTTAAGTTTCATTAGGTCCCATTTGTTTATTTTTGTTTTTATTCTTATTACTCTAGGAGATGGCTCAAGAAAGATCTTGCTGCGATTTATGTCAGAGTGTTCTGCTTATGTTTTCCTTTAAGTTTTATAGTGTCTTGCCTTATATTTAGGTCTTTAATCCATTTTGAGTATACTTTTGTGTATGGTTTTAGAGAGTGTTCTAATTTCATTTTTTTTTTTTTTACATGTAGTTATCCAGTTTTCCCAGCACCACTTATTGAAGAGATTGTCTGATCCACTGTATATTCTCACCTTCTTTGTCATGGGTTAGGTGACCATAGGTGCGTGGGTTTATCTCTGGGCTCTCTATCCTGTTACATCGATCTATATTTCTGTTTTTGTGCCAGTATCATACTGTCTTAATTACTGTAGCTTTGTACTATAGTCTGAAGTCAGGGAGCCTGATTCCTCCAGTTCTGTGTTTTTGTTTCTCATGATTGCTTTCTCTATTTGGGGTCTTTTGTGTTTCCATACAAATTGTAAAATTTTTTGTTCTAATTCTGTGAAAAATGTCATTGGTAATTTGATAGGGATTTCATTAAATCTGCAGATTATTTTGGGTAGTATATTCATTTTGAAAATGTCGATTCTTCCAATCCAAGAACATGATGTATTTCTCCATCTGTTTGTTTCATCTTTGATTTTTTTCATCATCACCTTATAGTTTTCTGAGTACAGTTCTTTTACCTCCTTCAGTAGGTTTATTCCTAAGTATTTTACTCTTTTTGTTGCAATGGTAAATGGGATTGTTTCCTTAATTTCACTTTCTGATATATTGTTGTTAGTGTATAGGAATGCAAGAGATTTCTTTGTATTAATTTTGTATTCTGTGACTTTACTAAATTCATTGATTAGCTCTAGTAGTTTTCTGGTGACATCTTTAGGATTTTCTATATGTAGTATCATGTCATCTGCAAACAGTGTCAGTTTTGCTTCTTCTTTTCCAATTTGTATTCCTTTTATTTCTTTTTCTTCTCTGATTGCAATGGCTAAGACTTCCAAAACTATGTTGAATAATAGTGGCAAAAGTGGGCACACTTTTCTTGTTCCTGATTTTAGAGGAAATGCTTTCAGTTTTTCACCATTGAGAATAATGCTTGCTGTGGGTTCATCATATATGTCCTTTATTATGTTGATGCTGGTTCCCTCTATGCTCACTTCCTGGAGAGTTTTTTTATCATAAATCAGTGTTGAATTTTGTCACAAGTTTTTTCTGCATCTATTGAGATGATCGCATGGTTTTTAATTCTTCAATTTTTAATATGATGTATCATAGTTATTGGTTTGTGTATATTGAAGAATCCTTGCATCCCTGGGATAAATCCCACTTGATCATGGTGTATGATCTTTTTAATGTGTTGTTGTATTTGGTTTGCTAGTATTTTGTTGAAGATTTTTGCATCTATGTTCATCAGTGATATTGGTCTGTAATTTTCTTTTTTTGTGATATCTTTGTTTGGTTTTGGTACCGGTGCGATGGTGGCATCATAGAATGAGTTTAGGAATGTTCCTCCCTCTGCAATTTTGTGGAAGAGTTTGAGAAGCATAGATGTTAGCTCTTCTCTAAATGTTTGATAGAATTTCCCTGTGAAGCCATCTGGTCCTGGACTTTTGTATTTTAATCACAGTTTAAATTTCATTAATTGTGATTGGTCTGTTCATATTTTCTGTTTCTTCCTGGTTCAGTCTGTTAATGTTTTCCTTATATATTGAGGTGCTCCTATATTGGATGTGTGATATAAGCATTGCTACTCCAGCTTTCTTTTGATTTCCATTTGCATGGAACACCTTTTTCCATTCCCTCACTTTCATTCTGTATGTGTTCCTAGACTTGAAGTGGGTCTCTTGTAGACAGCGTATATATGGTTCTTGTTTTTGTATCCATTTAGCCGGTCTATGTCTTTTGGTTAGAGCATTTAATCCATTTGCATTTAAGGTAATCATAAATATGCATTTTTTGCCATTTTATTAATTGTTTTAGATTTGTTTTTGTATTTTTTTGTTTCCTTTCCTCTTTTGTTTTCTTCTCTTGTGATTTGATGACTAAACATATTGTTTATTTGGATTCCTTTGTGTGTGTGTGTGTATGTATCAATTGTAGATTTTCAGCTTTCTGTTCCCATGAAGTTTTTATTTTTATTTTTTTAATAAATTTATTTATTTATTTATTTTTGTCTGTGCTCATGCTTTCTCTATTTGTGGCAAGCAGGGGTTACTCTTCGTTGTGGTGCAGGGGCTTCTTATTGTGGTGACTTCTCTTGTTGCAGAGCATGGGCTCTATGTGCACAGTCTTCAATAGTTGCGGCATGTGGGCTCAGTAGTTGTGGCTCGCAGGCTCTAGAGCACTGGCTCAGTAATTGTGGCACACGGACTTAAGTTTCTCCACGGCATGTGGGGTCTTCCCAGACCAGGAATTGAACCCATGACCCCTGTATTGGCAGTCAGATTCTTAACCACTGTGCCACCAAGGAAGTCTCTCCTATGAAGTTTGATATAGCAGTCTATATATATATATATATATATATATATATATATATATATATATATATATATATATATATAACTGTTTTAAGTTGCTGTTCTTTTAATTTCAAATACATTTCAATATAATGCATTTGTACTCTCCTCACAATTGCTGGTTTTGTTATCATATTTGTGTTTGAATGATTTCCTACCTTTACTGTACTTTTGCCTTTACGAGTGAGCTTTCCCATTCATAATTTTCTTGTTTCTAACTGTGGCCTCTTCTTTTTTGCCTGTGGAATTTCCTTTAGCATTTTTTGTAAAGCTGGATGGTGGTGCTGAATTCTCTTATCTTTTGCTTGTCTGTAATGCTTTTGCTTTCTCCTTCAAATCTGAACAAGAGCCTTACTGGGTAGATAATTCTTGGTTGTAGTTTTTTCCCTTTCATCACTTTAAATAGATCATCCCACTCCCTTCTGGCCTACAGATTTTCTGCTGAAAAATCAGTCTATAACCTTATAGGAATTCCCTTGTATGTTATTTGTTGCTTTTCCCTTGTTGTTTTTAATATTTTCTCTTTGTTTTTAATTTTTGTAAGTTTGATTAATATGTGTCTTGGCCTGTTCCTCCTTGGGTTTATCCTGTATGTGACTCTCTGTGCTTCCTGGACTTTGGTGAGTTTTTCCTTTCCCATGTTAGGAAAATTTTCAGCTATTATCTCTTCAAATATATTCTCAGCCCCTTTTTCTCTCTTCTCCTTCTGGGACCCCATAATGTGAATGCTGGTGTGTTTAATGTTGTGTTGTGCAAATGTTGTGCTGTGTGAATGTTGTGTGTGTTTATATATATACAAACACTTCTTAATCCAATTGTCTGTTGATAGGCACTTGGGTTGCTTCCATCTCTTGGTGATTGTAAATAGTACTGATATGAACATTATTGTGCATGTGCCTTTTCAAAATAGGGTTTTCATTTTTTTCTGGATGTATACCCAGAACTGGAATTGCTCGATTTTATGGTACTTCTATTTTTAGTTTTTTGAGGAATCTCCTTACTGTTTTCCATATGGCTGCAACAATTTGCACTATCACTAACAGTGTATGAGGGTTCTCTTTTCTCTGCCACCTTTCCAACATTTGTTATTTGTAGACTTTTTGAGAATAGCCATTCTAACAGGTGTGAGGTGATATCTTATTTGAGTTTTGATTTGTATATTTCTAGTAACTAGAGAATGATGAGCATCTTTTCATGTTGCCTATCTGTATGTCTTCTCTGGAAAAAAATGTCTATTCAAGACTTCAGTCTAATTTTTGATTGGACTTGTTTTTCGTTTTTGTTTTTGATATTGTCTTGTATGAGCAGTTTGTATATTTTGGATATTAACTCCTTGTCAGTTGCATCATTTGCAAATTTTTTTTTCCATCCTGTAGATTTTCTTTTCGTTTTGTTTATGGTTTCCTTTGCTGTGCAAAAACTTTTAAGTTTGATTAGGTTCCATTTGTTTGTTTCTGTTTTTATTTATTTTGCCTTAGGAGACTGATTTTAGAAAATATTGCCACAATTTTTGTTAAAGAGTGTTTCATCCATTTCTCTACTAGGAGTTTTATGGTTTCATGTTCTACATTTATGTCTTTAAACCTAAATTTATTTTTGTATATGGTGTGAGGAAATGTTCTAAGTTCATTGTTTTATGTGTGGCTTTCCAGTTTTCCCAGCACCACTTGTTGAATAGATTGTCTTTGTCCATTGTATATTCTTGCCTCCTTTGTCATATATTAATTGACTGGTTGTGCATGGGTTTATTTCTGGGTTCTCTATTCTCTTCTGTTGATCAATGTATCTTTTCTTGTGCTAATACCATGCTGTTTTGATTACTGTAGTTTTGTAGTAGAGTCTAAAGTCTGCTAGAGTTATACCTCTAGCTTTGATCTTTTTCTCAGGATTGCTTTGGCAATTCAGAGTCTTTTGTAATTCCACACAAATTCTAATATTATTTGTTCTCGTTCTACGAAAAATATACTGGGTATTTTGACAGGGATTTCATTAAATCTGTGGATTGCTTTGGGTAGTATGGCCATTTTAATAATATTGATTTTTCCAATCAAAGAACACAGGATATCTTTCCATTTCTTTGAATCATATTCAATCTCCTTCATCAATGTTTTATAGTTTTCAAAGCACAGGTCTTTACCCCTGTTGATTAACTTTATTCTGAGTTAATTTTTTTTTCATGACATTTTAAACAGGATTTTTTTTTAACTTTCCCTTTCTGATATTTCATTATTGTGTATAGAAATGCAACAAATTTCTGTATACTAATCTTATGTCTTGCAACCTTGCTGAAATCATTTATTAATTATAATAATTTTTTTCTAGAATTATGACATAACATTATATCAGAACATGTAAGATTTTATAAAATTTCATGTAAAGTCTGAAACATTTATATTAACATATTTCCATACAAATAACCCAAAAAAATTTAGTATTACTTGTTTTATTTGTTTCTCTGTTTTTTTATACTGCAGGTTCTTATTAGTCATCAATTTTATACATATCAGTGTATACATGTCAATTCCAATCACCCAATTCAGCACACCACAATCCCCACCCCACTGCAGGTTTCCCCCGTTGGTGTTCATACGTTTGTTCTCTACATCTGTGTCTCATTTCTGCCCTGCAAACTGGTTCATCTGTAACATTTTTCAAGGTTCCACATACATGTGTTAATATACGATATTTGTTTTTCTCTTTCTGACTTACTTCATTCTGTGACAGTCTATAGATCCATCCATGTCTCAACAAATGACTCAATTTTGTTCCTTTTTTATGGTTGAGTAATATTCTATTGTATATATGTACCACGACTTCTTTATCCATTCGTCTGTCGATGGGCATTTAGGTTGCTTCCATGACTTGACTATTGTAAATACTGCTGCAATGAACATTGGGGTGCATGTGTCTTTTTGAATTATGGTTTTCTCTGGGTATATGCCCAGTAGTGGGATTGCTGGGTCATATGGTAATTCTATTTTTAGTTTTTTAAGGAACCTCCATACCATTCTCCATAGTGGCTGTATCAATTTACATTCCCACCAACAGTGCAAGAGGGTTCCCTTTTCTCCACACCCTCTCCAGCATTTGTTGTTTGTAGATTTTCTGATGATGCCCATTCTAACTGGTGTGATGTGATACCTCACTGTAGTTTTGATTTGCATTTCTCTAATAATTAGTGATGTTGAGCAGCTTTTCTTGTGCTTCTTGGCCATCTGTATGTCTTCTTTGGAGACATGTCTATTTACATCTTCTGCCCATTTTTGGATTGAGATGTTTGTTTCTTTAATATTGAGCTGCATGAGTTGTTTATATATTTTGGAGATTAATCCTTTGTCCATTGATTCATTTGCAAATATTTCCTCCCATTCTGAGGGTTGTCTTTTCGTCTTGTTTATGGTTTCCTTTGCTGTGCAAAAGCTTTTAATTTACATTAGGTCCCATTTGTTTATTTTTGTTTATATTTCCATTACTCTAGGAGGTGGATCAAAAAAGATCTTGCTGTGATTTATGTCAAAGAGTGTTCTTCCTATATTTTCCTCTAAGAGTTTTATAGTGTCTGGTCTTGCATTTAGGTCTTGAATCCATTTTGAGTTTATTTTTCTGTATGGTGTTAGGGAGTGTTCTAATTTCATTCTTTTACATGTAGCTGTCCAGTATTCCCAGCACCACTTATTGAAGAGACTGTCTTTTCTCCATTGTATATCTTTACCTTCTTTGTCATAGATTAGTTGACCACAGGTGTGTGAGTTTATCTCTAGACTTTCTATCTTGTTCCATTGATCTATGTTTCTGGTTTTGTGCCAGTACCATGTTGTCTTGATTACTGTAGCTTTGTAGTATAGTCTGAAGTCAGGGAGTCTGATACCTCCACCTCCGTTTTTTTCTCTCAAGAACTGCTTTGGCTATTTGGGGTCTTTTGTGTCTCCAACAAATTTTAAGATGATTTGTTCTAGTTCCATAAAAAATGCCATTGGTAATTTGATAGGGATTGCATTGAATCTGTAGATTGCTTTAGGTAGTAGAGTCATTTTCACAATATTGATTCTTCCAATCCAAGAATATGGTATATCTCTCCATCTGTTGGTATCATCTTTAATTTCTTTCATCAGTGTCGTATAGTTTTCTGTATACACGTTCTTTGTCTCCCCACGTAGGTTTATTCCTAGGTATTTTATTCTTTTTGTTGAAATGGTAAATGGGAGTGTTTCCATAATTTCTTTTTCAGATTTTTCATCATTAGTGTACAGGAATGCAAGAGATTTCTGTGCATTAATTTTGTATCCTGCAACTTTACCAAATTCATTGATTAGCTCTAGTAGTCTTCTGGTCGCATTTTTAGGATTCTCTCTGTATAGTATCACGTGATCTGCAAACACTGACAGTTTTAATTCTTCTTTTCCAATTTTTATTCCTTTTATTTCTTTTTCTTCTTTGATTGCTGTGGCTAGGACTTCCAAAACTATGTTGAATAATAGTGATTAGAGTGGACATCCTTGCCACATTCCCGATCTTAGAGGAAGTGCTTTCAGTTTTTACCATTGAGAATGATGTTTGCTGTGGGTTTGTCATATATGGCCTTTATCATGTGAGGTAGGTTCCCTCTATGCCCGCTTTCTGGAGAGTTTTTTATCATAAATGGGTGTTGAATTTTGTCAAAAGCTTTTTCTGCATGTATTGAGATGATCATATGGGTTTTATTCTTCAATTTGTTAATATGGTGTATCACATTGATTGATATGCGTATAGTGAAGAATCCTTGCATCCCTGGGATAAATCTGACTTAATCGTGGTGTATGATCTTTTTATTGTGTTGTTGGATTTTGTTTGCTAGTATTTGGTTGAGGATTTTTGCATCTATATTCATCAGGGATATTGGTCTGTAATTTTCTTATTTTGTAGTATCTTTGTCTGGTTTTGGTATCAGGGTGATGGTGGTCTCATAGAATGAGTTTAGGAGTGTTCCTTCCTCTGCAATTTTCTGGAAGAGTTTGAGAAGGATGGGTGTTAGCTCTTCTCTAAATGTTTGATAGAATTTCCCTGTGAAGCCATCTGATCCTTGACTTTTGTTTGTTGGAAGATTTTTAATAACAATTTCAATTTCATTAATTGTGATTGGTCTGTTCATATTTTCTATTCCTGGTTCATTCTTGGAAGGTTCTACCTTTCTAAGAATTTGTCCACTTCTTCCAGGTTGTCCATTTTATTGGCATAGAGTTGCTTGTAGTAGTCTCTTAAGATGCTTTGTATTTCTGCAGTGTCTGTTGTAACTTCTCCTTTTTCATTTCTAATTTTATTGATTTGAGTCCTCTCCCTCTTTTTCTTGATGAGTCTGGCTAATGGCTTATCAATTTTATCTTCTCAAAGAACCAGCTTTTAATTTTATTAATCTTTGCTATTGTTTTCTTTGTATCTATTTCGTTTATTCCTGCTCTGATCTTTATGATTTCTTTCCTTCTGCTAACTTTGGGTTTTGTTTGTTCTTCTTTCTCTAGTTCCTTTAGGTGTAAGGTTAGATTGTTTACTTGAGATTTTTCTTGTTTCTTTAGGTAGGCTTGTATAGCTACAAACTTCCCTCTTAGAACTTCTTTTGCTGCATCCCATAGATTTTGGATCGTCGTATTTTCATTGTCATTTGTCTCTAGGTATTTTTTGATTTCCTCTTTGATTTCTTCAGTGATCTCTTGGTTATTTAGTAACGTATTGTTTAGCCTCCATGTGTTTGTGGTTTTTACGTTTTTTCCCCTGTAATTCATTTCTAATCTCATAGTGTTGTGGTCAGAAAAGATGCTTGGTATGATTTCAATTTTCTTAAATTTACTGAGGCTTGATTTGTGACCCAAGATGTTATCTATCCTGGAAAATGTTCCATGTGCACTTGAGAAGAAAGTGTAATCTGCTGTTTTTGGATGGAATGTCCTATAAATATCAATTAAATCTATCTGGTCTATTGTGTCATTTAAAGCTTGTGTTTCCTTATTAACTTTCTCTTTGGATGATCTGTCCATTGGTGTAAGTGAGGTGTTAAAGTCCCCCACTATTATTGTGTTACTGTCGATTTTCTCTTCTATAGCTGTTAGCAGTTGCCTTATGTATTGAGGTGCTTCTATGTTGGGTGCATATATATTTATAATTGTTATATCTTCTTGGATTGATCCCTTGATCATTATGTAGTGTCCTTTCCTGTCTCTTGTAATATTCTTTACTTTAAAGTCTACTTTATCTGATATGAGGATTGCTACTCCAGCTTTCTTTTGATTTCCATTTGCATGGAATATCTTTTTCCATTCCCTCACTTTCAGTCTGTATATGTCCCTTGGTCTGAAGTGGGTCTCTTGTAGACAGCATATATATGGGTCCTGTTTTTGTATCCATTCAGCAATCCTGTGTCTTTTGGTTGGAGCATTTAATCCATCCACATTTAAGGTAATTATCTATATGTATGTTCCTATGGCCATTTTCTTAATTGTTTTTGGTTTGTTTTTGTAGGTCCTTTTCTTCTCTTGTGTTTCCCACTTAGCATTTGCTGTAGAGCTGGTTTAGTGGTACTGAATTGTCTTAGCTTTTGCTTGTCTGTAAAGGTTTTATTTTCTCCATCGAATCTGAATGAAATCCTTGCTGGGTAGAGTAATCTTGGTTGTAGGTTCTTCCCTTTCATCACTTTAAGTATATCATGCCACTCCCTTCTGGCTTGTAGAGTTTCTGCTGAGAAATCAGCTGTTAACCTCATGGGAGTTCCCTTGTATGTCATTTGTCATTTTTCCCTTGCTGCTTTCAATACTTTTTCTTTGTCTTTAATTTTTGCCCCTGTGATTACTATGTGTCTTGGAGTGTTTCTCCTTGGGTTTATCCTGTATGGGACTCACTGCTTTTCCTGGACTTGGGTGGCTATTTCCTTTCCCATGTTAGGGAAGTTTTGGACTATAATCTCTTCAAATATTTTGTCTGGTCCTTTCTCTCTCTCTTCTCATTCTGGGACCCCTGTAATGTGAATGTTGTTGGGCTTAATGTTGTCTCAGAGGTCTCTTAGGCTGTCTTCATTTCTTTTCATTCTTTTTTCTTTAGTCTGTTCCACAGCAGTGAATTCCACCATTCTGTCTTCCAGGTCACTTATCCGTTCTTCTGCCTCAGTTATTCTGCTATTGATTTCTTCTAGTTTGGTTTTCATTTCAGTTATTGTATTGTTCATCTCTGTTTGTTTGTTCTTTAATTCTTCTAGGTGTTTGTTAAACATTTCTAGCATCTTCTCGATCTTTGCCTCCATTCTTTTTCCGAGGTCCTGGATCATCTTCACTACCATTATTCTGAATTCTGTTTCTGGAAGGTTGTCTATCTCCACTTCCTTTAGTTGTTTTTCTGGGGTTTTATCTTGTTCTTTCATCTGGTATATAGCCCTCTGCCTTTTCATCTTGTCTATCTTTCTGTGAATGTGTTTTTTGTTCCACAGGCTGCAGGATTGTAGGTCTTCTTTCTTCTGCTCTTCGGTGTGGTTTTAAAAGGTTTTTTTTTTTTTTACATTCTTTTTCTGATATTTCATTGTTAGTGTAAAGGAATGCAACGATTTCTGAATGTTAATTGTGTATCCTGTTACTTCACTGAATTCATTTATTAGATTTAGTAGTTTTTGTGTGGGATCCTTTGGGTTTTCTATATATAGTAACAGATTTTTACTTTCTAGGAGAGACCAACATGTATTGAGTTTTGACAATGTACCCATCATTTCATGTATTTTATTTCTTTAATTTTTACAACATCTTATGAGGAAGGTAATATTAACTAAACTTTTAGATAATGAACTTAATTCCTGAAGGTAAGAACGTTCCCCTGCTTACCTGCTAAACAGAAGAACTTAGATTCAATCTTGCCATCATGTGGTTTCCAACCTTGAAGTTTTTCTATTCAGATCTCCTTGGAAGGAAGGAGGAAGGTCAGCCTCCAGCTTCTGAAGCCTGAAGGAAGCAAATAAACCATGTGACCTTAGAAATACTTATTTACAGGAGAGGATGAAAGTTCGTAAATGCAATATGACAGAATGCCCTCCAAGAGTCCAATAACTATGAAGCTAAACAGATAACTTTAAACCATCATTCACCCTCTCCAGAGAGGCAGTGAATTCAGTCAGGGACCAACTAGAAGAAATATCAAAATATCTCACCCATTACCACCATCTACACATGAACAGACCTCCTTTCTAGGAACCAAAAAGTGTCCAATGAGAAATATCCTCTAAATGCTCCTCCTCTGGGGAAACAGTTAGCTTTCTTGAAACATAGAATGCTTTGTAAAGATAGGTTTTAGTAATCTAAGAAGTTTACATTTCTTAATAATAATTTCTTAATAATATTACACATCAGGTATTTTCTTCAGATAATGATGTTGCTTTTGTCACTATATATATATATATAATATATATATTATATATATATAATTTTGTCACTATATGTATATAGATAGATAGATAGATAGATAGATTTTAATAGCAAAAAGTAGAATTATGGTCCGCCTATGCATCAAAAATCAGAATTATTAAAACGACCTATTTTTCACATCTGAGCCCATTAATAGGAAATGTTTTTCATGAATATTACATACACTTGTCTTTCTTGTATTTACTGATATTTAAAGAATATAGAAAATTGAATTTTTTAATTGTGAGACTCTCTTGAGGCTCCTGGGCATAAAAGTGTATCTAAAGTGTTCATTTACTTATATTTCTGCATAAGTTATAGTTTTGAGCTAAAAATAAAACTTCTGGGACGTGGGAAAAAGTGTTGCCATTGCAGAAGTTCTCTCCAAGTCACTTTGGAAACCTCAGTCATAAAATGTTTAAAGGGGGTTTTCAATTCCCTGGTTGATAGTGAGTGCTACACAATTTTGGAAAAAGTGTGTGTGGGCCTATGTGTGTGTGTATATGTGTTCTACAACTTTTGTTAATAAAGTGAATATGTGATAAACACAGAAGTTATATCATCCAATGGTTGGAAGACTAGTCAAGGAATCAGGCTAATGCATGTGTGACATATGGTGGAGTCAAACATAAAGTATTAACAACCTTTGGCTCTTTAGACTGAACTTAAGGGTTAGAAGATCCCTGAAAGCCCAACAATGAACAGACTTGATGTAGGATTGAGGGTGAGGGAAAGGATTGGGTAGAAGGGATGATACCATGGGAAGGCAACATCTGGGAGGGCACACTTAAGTGAAGAGCTCCAGAGGGTGGTCTTGAGCCACTGGAGAAAGGTGGTAGCACAGGATACCTGTAGGAAAACCATGTCCTGTTCTGCTGTGTTAACTAGGGCAACTCTGTCTAACAAATGGGCGTCTTATTGTGAACTGATTTTCCATCCATAAAATGGAAGTGGTAAAATCTGCCTGACTTATGTTCTGAGAAACATAGTGGGGTTAAATGTATGAATATAAACTTGTAAACTTGGAGCCTTTCCCAGGAAGTGTGTTACATGAATTAAAAGAGCGAGTAGAATTAATTATTATTTTAAATTGAGTTTCAGTTACCAAAATGACTGTAATCATTTAGCAATTAATATTTATCTTGTGTAAAGCACCTAGAAGCTTTCTAATTTCTAGGGATAAAAATTGCCTTTGTTGAGTGAGGTAACATTTTTTAAATTTAATTTTCTGTATTTAGAAGCATATGAACGATATTTAAATATGAGTGAGTAATCAAATAAATGAGTTATACAAAAATGTTTTAAAAGCTTAAAAGCGGGGGTTGGGGAGAAGATGGCAGAATAGTAAGACGCGGAGATCACCTTCCTTCCCACAGATACAGTAGAAATACATCTACACGTGGAACTGCTCCTACAGAACACCCACTGAACGCTGGCAGAAAACGTCAGACCTCCCAAAAGGCAAGAAACTCCCCCCGTACTTGGGTAGGGCAAAAGAAAAAAGAAATAACAGAGACAAAAGAATAGGGACGGCACCTGCACCAGTGGGAGGGAGCTGTGAAGGAGGAAAGATTTCCACGCACTAGGAAGGACCTTCGTGGGCAGAGACTGCGGGTGGCAGAGGGGGGAAGCTTCGGAGCCACGGAGGAGAGCGCAGCCACAGGGGTGCGGAGGGCAAAGCGGAGAGATTCCCTCACAGAGGCTGGGCGCCGACCAGCACTCACCAGCCCAAGAGGCTTGTCTGCTTACCCGCCGGGGCGGGCGGGGCTGGGAGCTGAGGCTTGGGCTTCGGTCGGATCCCAGGGAGAGGGCTGGGGTTGGCCGTGTGAACACAGCCTGAAGGGGTTAGTGCACCACAGCTAGCTGGGAGGGAGACCGGGAAAAAGTCTGCAGCTGCCGAAGAGGCAAGAGACTTTTTCTTGCTTCTTTGTTTCGTGGCACGCAAGGAGAGGGGATTCAGATCACCGCCTAAACGAACTCCAGAGACTGGCACGAGCCGCGGCTATCAGCGCGGACCCCAGAGTCGGGCGTGAGACGCTGGGGCTGCTGCCGCCACCTCCAAAATTCCTGTGTGCGAGCACAGGTCACTCTCCACACCGCCCCTCCCAGGAGCCCATGCAGCCCGCCACTGCCAGGGTCCCGTGATCCAGGGACAACTTCCCCGGGAGAATGCACTGTGCGCCTCAGGCTGCTGCAACGTCACGCCGGTCTCTGACGCCACAGGCTCGCCCCGCCTCCTCTGTACCCCTCCCTCCCCGCGGCCTGGGTGAGCCAGAGCCCCCGAAGCAGCTGCTCCTTTAACCCCGTCCTGTCTGGGTGGGGAACAGACACCCTCAGGCGACCAACATGCAGAGGCGGGTCCAAATCCAAAGCTGAACCCTGGGAGCTGTGCGAACAGAGAAGAGAAGGGGAAATCTCTCCCAGTAGCATCAGAAGCAGTGGATTAAAACTCCACAAACAACTTGATGTGCCTGCATCTTTTGAATACCTGAATAGAGAACGAATCATCCCAAATTCAGGAGGTGGACTTTGGGAGCAGGATATATTAATTTTTCCCCTTTTCCTTTTTTTGTGAGTGTATATATATACGCTTCTGGGTGAGATTTTGTCTGTATAGCTTTGCTTTATAATAGCGTTATTTTACTTCACTATATTATAGCCTCTTTCTTTCTTTCTTTCTATTTTTTCTCCCTTTTACTCTGAGCCGTGTGGACGAAAGGCTCTTGGTGCTCCAGCCAGGCATCAGGGCCGTACCTCTGAGGTGGGAGAGCCAACTTCAGGACATGGTCCACAAGAGACCTCCCAGCTCCACGTAATACCAAACGGCAAAAATCTCTCAGAGATCTCCATCTCAACATCAAGACCCAGGATCAATCAATGACCAGCAAGCTACAGTGCTGAACACCCTATGCCAAACAACTAGCAAGACAGGAACACAGCCCCATCTATTAGCAGAGAGGCTGCCTAAAATCATAATAAGGCCACAGACACCCCAAAACACACCACCAGACGTGGACGTGCCCACCAGAAAGACAAGATCCAGCCTCATCCCCCAGAACTCAGGCACTAGTTCCCTCCACCAGGAAGCCTTCACAACCCACTAAACCAACCTTAGCCACTGGGGACAGATACCAAAAACAACGGGAACTACGAACCTGTAGCCTGTGAAAAGGAGACCCCAAATACAGTAAGATAAGCAAAATGAGACAACAGAAAAACACACAGCAGATGAAGGAACAAGGTCAAAACACACCAGACTTAACAAATGAAGAGGAAATAGGTAGTCTACCTGAAAAAGAATTCAGAATAATGATAGTAAGGATGATCCAAAATCTGGGAAATAGAATAGACAAAATGCAAGAAACATTTAACAAGAATGTAGAAGAACTAAAGAGGAACCAAGCAACAATGAAAAACACAATAAATGAAATTAAAAATACTCTAGATGGGATCAATAGCAGAATAACTGAGGCAGAAGAAAGGATAAGTGACCGGGAAGATAAAATGGTGGAAATAACTACTGCAGAGCAGGATAAAGAAAAAAGAATGAAAAGAACTGAGGACAGTCTCAGAGACCACTGGGACAACATTAAATACACCAACATTCGAATGATAGGGGTCCCAGAAGAAGAAGAGAAAAAGAAAGGGACTGAGAAAATATTTGAAGAGATTATAGTTGAAAACTTCCCTAATATGGGAAAGGAAATAGTTAACCAAGTCCTGGAAGCACAGAGAGTCCCATACAGGATAAACCCAAGGAGAAACACGCCAAGACACATATTAATCAAACTGTCAAAAATTAAATGTAAGGAAAACATATTAAAAGCAGCAAGGGAAAAAAAAACAAATAACACGCAAGGGAATCCCCATAAGGTTAACAGCTGATCTTTCAGCAGAAACTCTGCAAGCCAGAAGGGAGTGGCAGGATATAGTTAAAGTGATGAAGGAGAAAAAGCTACAACCAAGATTACTCTACCCAGCAAGGATCTCATTCAGATTTGATGGAGAAATTAAAACCTTTACAAACAAGCAAAAGCTGAGAGAGTTCAGCACCACCAAACCAGCTTTACAACAAATGCTAAAGGAACTTCTCTAGGCAAGAAACACAAGAGAAGGAAAACACCTACAATAACAAACCCAAAACATTTAAGAAAATGGGAATAGGAACATACATATCGATAATTACCTTGAATGTAAATGGATTAAATGCTCCCCCCAAAAGACACAGGCTGGCTGAATGGATACAAAAAGAAGACCCATATATATGCTGTCTACAAGAGACCCACTTCAGACCTAGAGACACATACAGACTGAAAGTGAGGGGATGGAAAAAGATATTCCATGCAAATGGAAATCAAATGAAAGCTGGAGTAGCAATTCTCATATCAGACAAAATAGACTTTAAAATAAAGACTATTACAAGAGACAAAGAAGGACACTATATAATGATCAAGGGATAGATTCAAGAGGAAGGTATTACAATTGTAAATATTTATGCACCCAACATAGGAGCACCTCAATACATAAGGCAAATACTAACAGCCATAAAAGGGGAAATCGACAGCAACACAATCATAGTAGGGGACTTTAACACCCCACTTTCACCAATGGACAGATCATCCAAAATGAAAATAAATAAGGAAACACAAGCTTTAAATGATACATTAAACAAGATGGACTTAATTGATATTTATAGGACATTCCACCCAAAAACAACAGAATACACATTTTTCTCAAGTGCTCATGGAACATTCTCCAGGATAGATCATATCTTGGGTCACAAATCAAGCCTTGGTAAATTTAAGAAAATTGAAATCGTATCAAGTATCTTTTCCGACCACAACGCTATGAGACTAGATATCGATTACAGGAAAAGATCTGTAAAAAATACAAACACATGGAGGCTACACAATACACTACTTAATAATGAAGTGATCACTGAAGAAATCAAAGGGGAAATCAAAAAATACCTAGAAACAAATGACAATGGAGATACGACCACCCAAAACCTATGGGACGCAGCAAAAGCAGTGCTAAGAGGGAAGTTTATAGCAATACAAGCCTACCTCAAGAAACAGGAAACATCTCGAATAAACAACCTAACCTTGCACCTAAAGCAATTAGAGAAAGAAGAACAAAAAACCCCCAAAGCCAGCAGAAGGAAAGAAATCATAAAGATTAGGTCAGAAATAAATGAAAAAGAAATGAAGGAAACAATAGCAAAAATCAATAAAACTAAAAGCTGGTTCTTTGAGAAGATAAACAAAATTGATAAACCATTAGCCAGACTCATCAAGAGAAAAAGGGAGAAGACTCAAATCAATAGAATTAGAAATGAAAAAGGAGAAGTAACCACTGACACTGCAGAAATACAAACGATCATGAGAGATTACTACAAGCAACTCTATGCCAATAAAATGGACAACCTGGAAGAAATGGACAGAGTCTTAGAAATGCACAAACTGACGAGACTGAACTAGGAAGAAATAGAAAATATGAACAGACCAATCACAAGCACTGAAATAGAAACTGTGATTAAAAACCTTCCAAGAAACAAAAGCCCAGGACCAGATGGCTTCACAGGTGAATTCTATCAAACATTTAGAGAAGAGCTAACACCTATCCTTCTCAAACTCTTCCAAAATATTGCAGAGGGAGGAACACTCCCAAACTCATTCTACGAGGCCACCATCACCCTGATACCAAAACCAGACAAAGATGTCACAAAGAAAGAAAACTACAGGCCAGTATCACTAATGAACATAGATGCAAAAATCCTCAACAAAATACTAGCAAACAGAATCCAACAGCATATTAAAAGGATCATACACCATGATCAAGTGGGGTTTACCCCAGGAATGCAAGGATTCTTCAATATACGCAAATTAATCAACGTGATACACCATATTAACAAATTGAAGGAGAAAACCCATATGATCATCTCAATAGATGCAGAGAAAGCTTTCGACAAAATTCAACACCCATTTATGATAAAAGCCCTGCAGAAAGTAGGAATAGAGGGAACTTTCCTCAACATAATAAAGGCCATATATGACAAACCCATAGCCAACATTGTCCTCAGTGGTGAAAAACTGAAACCATTTCCACTATGATCAGGAACAAGACAAGGTTGCCCACTCTCACCACTATTATTCAACATAGTTTTGGAAGTGTTAGCCACAGCAATCAGAGAAGACAAAGAAATAAAAGGAATCCAAATCGGAAAAGAAGAAGTAAAGCTCTCACTATTTGCAGATGACATGATACTATACATAGAGAATCCTAAAGATGCTACCAGAAAACTACTAGAGCTAATCAATGAATTTGGTAAAGTAGCAGGATACAAAATTAATGCACAGAAATCTCTTGCATTTCTATACACTAATGACGAAAAATCTGAAAGTGAAATTAAGAAAACACTCCCGTTTACCATTGCAACAAAAAGAATAAAATATCTAGGAATAAACCTACCTAAGGAGACAAAAGACCTGTATACAGAAAATTATAAGACACTGATGAAAGAAATTAAAGATGATACAAATAGATGGAGAGATATACCATGTTCCTGGATTGGAAGGATCAACATTGTGAAAATGACTCTACTACCCAAAGCAATCTACAGATTCAATGCAATCCCTATCAAACTACCACTGGCATTTTTCACAGAACTAGAACAAAAAATTTCACAGTTTGTATGGAAACACAAAAGACCCCGAATAGCCAAAGCAATCTTGAGAACGAAAAATGGAGCTGGGGGAATCAGGCTCCCTGACTTCAGACTATATTACAAAGCTTCAGTAATCAAGACAGTTTGGTACTGGCACAAAAACAGAAATATAGATCAATGGAACAGGATAGAAAGCCCAGAGATAAACCCACACACATATGGTCACCTTATCTTTGATAAAGGAGGCAAGCATATACAGTGGAGAAAAGACAGCCTCTTCAATAAGTGGTGCTGGGAAAATTGGACAGGTACATGTAAAAGTATGAAATTAGAACACTCTCTGACACCATGCACAAAAGTAAACTCAAAATGGATTAAAGACCTAAGTGTAAGGCCAGACACTATCAAACTCTTAGAGGAAAACATAGGCAGAACACTCTATGACATACATCACAGCAAGATTCTTTTTGACCCAGCTCCCAGAGAAATGGAAATAAGAACACAAATAAACAAATGGGACCTAATGAAACTTAAAAGCTTTTGCACAGCAAAGGAAACCATAAACAAGACCAAAAGACAACCATCAGAATGGGAGAAAATATTTGCAAATAAAGCAACTGACACAGGATTAATCTCCAAGATTTACAAGCAGCTCATGCAGCTCAATAACAAAAAAACGAACAACCTAATCCAAAAATGGGCAGAAGACCTAAATAGACATTTATCCAAAGAAGATATACAGATTGCCTACAGACACATGAAAGAATGCTCAACATCATTAATCATTAGAGAAATGCAAATCAAAACTACAATGAGATATCATCTCACACCGGTGAGAATGGCCATCATCAAAAAATCTAGAAACAATAAATGCTGGAGAGTGTGTGGAGGAAAGGGAACACTCTTGCACTGTTGGTGGGAATGTAAATTGATACAGCCACTATGGAGAACAGTATGGAAGTTCCTTAAAAAACTACAAATAGAGCTACCATACGACCCAGCAATCCCACTATTGGGCATATACCCTGAGAATACCATAATTTGAAAAGAGACATGTACCACAATGTTCATTGCAGCTCTATTTACAATAGCCAGGACATGGTAGCAACCTAAATGTCCATCGACAGATGAATGGATAAAGAAGATGTGGCACATATATACAGTGGGATATTACTCAGCCATAAAAAGAAATGAAATGGAGGTATTTGTAATGAGGTGGATGGAGTTAGAGTCTGTCATACAGAGTGAAGTAAGTCAGAAAGAGAAAAACAAATACAGTATGCTAACACATATATACGGAATCTAAGGGAAAAAAAAAAAATGGCCATGAAGAACCTAGTGGCAAGACGGGAATAAAGACACAGACCTACCAGAGAATGGACTTGAGGATATGGGGAGGGGGTGGGGTGAGATGTAACAGGGTAAGAGTGTGTCATGGACATATATACACTACCAAATGTAAAATAGATAGCTAGTGGGAAGCAGCTGCATAGCACAGGGAGATCAGCTTGGTGCTTTGTGACCACCTAGAGGGGTGGGATGGGGAGGGTGGGAGGGAGGGAGATGCAAGAGGGAAGAGAAATGGGAACATATTGTATATGTATAACTGATTCACTTTGTTATAAAGCAGAAACTAACACACCATTGTAAGGCAATTATACTTCAATAAAGATGTTTAAAAAAAAAAAAAAGCTTAAAAGCACCATGCAAAAATAAGATATTATTGTTTAGTACTATTTAAATCATTCATTCACCTCTCGAATAATTTTAACTATACAAAACCAAACTTTCTAAATCCAAGAATTAAACTACACCACATATCTGTTTAAGCAATGATATAAAATTAGATAACTATGTGTGCTTTAAAAAGTTTTGTTGTATATGAATATATTTCAAAATATTTATTTAAACAAAATATGACATAATTTTAATCTATTCTTTGTATTTTATTTTCATTCACATTTAAAGATTCTAAATCTTGATTCTAAATACATTTCATCTGTCAGAAAATTTCTTCCATATCCTGAGGTTATGAGCAAGAAACAGCCAGGTGAGAGCTGCCATCTCCTATCACCACAAGATAGAGGAAAGTTCTATTTCCTTCAGCCCATTTAACCCAGGCAAAGTTGGAAACTCAAAAGCAAAACTACCTAGAGTCTGTCATACATAGTGAAGTAAGTCAGAAAGAGAAAAAAAATACCATATGCTAACACATATATATGGAAACTAATTTTAAAAAATGGTTCTGAAGAAGCTAGGGGAAGGACAGGAATAAAGATGCAGATGTAGAGAATGGACTTGAGGACATGGGGAAGGGGAAGGGGAAGCTGGGACAAAGTGAGAGAGTGGCATTGACATATATACACAACCAAATGTAAAATAGATAGCTAGTGGGAAGCAGCCGCATAGCACAGGGAGATCAGCTCGGTGCTCTGTGACCACCTAGAGGGGCGGGATAGGGAGGGTGGGAGGGAGACACAAGAGGGAGGGTATATGGGGATATATGTATACATATAACTTATTCACTTTGTTATACAGCAGAAACTAACACAACACTGTAAAGCAATTATACTCCAATAAAAGTGTTAAAAACAATTTTTAAAAAAAGCAAACCTGAGAAAAACATAATTCAAAAAGAGTCATGTAACACAATGTTCATTGCAACACTATTTACAATAGCCAGGATATGGAAGCAACCTAAGTGTCCATTGACAGATGAATGGATAAAGAAGATATGGCACATATATACAATGGAATATTACTCTCCATAAAAAGAAACAATACTGAGTTATTTGTAGTGAGGTGGCTGGACCTAAAGTCTGTCATGCAGAGTGAAGTAAGTCAGAAAGAGAAAAATGAATACCATATGCCAACACATATATATGGAATCTAAAAAAAAAAAAGGACCTGACGAACCTAAGGGCAGGACAGGAATACAGATGCAGACGTAGAGAATGGACTTGTGGACACAGGGAGGAGGAAGGGTAAGCTGGGACGAAGTGAGAGAGTGGCATGGATATATATACACTACCAAATGTAAAATGGATAGCTAGTGGGAAGCAGCTGCATCATACAGGGAGATCAGCTCAGTGCTGTGTGACCACATAGAGGGATGGGATAGGGAGTGTGGGAGGGAGATACAAGAGGGGGGGATATGGGGATAATTGTATACATATAGCTGATTCACTTTGTTATATAGCAGAAACTAGCACACCATTGTAAAGCAATTATACTCCAATAAAGATGTTAAAAATACAAAAAGCAAACCTGGAAGATAGCCATAGAATAAACCTTCAGCCATCTTAGAAATGGCTTTAATAGCCTGTGAAAGTTATTCCAAGTCCTTGAAAAAGTTACCCTGATTGGTTCTAAAAGCATGAACATGAACCAGTAATACTGAGATTGTGTGCCTTTGTTGTCAAGTTGCTTTACCCTGAAATAGGCCAAAGTTATTTCCCTGCAGTCTCCGAGGTTAACCTCCTTTACATACTAAAAGCCTTCCCTAAGTGCAAAGATCTTGACAGTTTAGTAAGGTGAACTTCCCAAAGTCAGAGAAGCAGAAAACAGTCAAAAGGATGGGACTGCAATTTGATGATCTCCATAATGAAACCAGAACAAAATCCTAGGGAGCAAGGAAGCCTCTAGGTCAGGAGGGGGCTTTTGCAGTCACCTGCCTATGAAATCCAGCAAGGGCACTTGCAGGTCATTGAGCAAATGCTCAGAAGATTTGGTCTAGCTTAACCCTGTCCTCTTGGAATAATCAAAGCCTTGAACAGGCATGGAGAATTCTACCACAAAGCCATCAGGTCCTAGTAATATTGCTGTAGTCACCTCTGATTAAAATGGGTGCTGGTTTCTAGAGGAAACTCCTGCAGCATTCCTGGAAGCAACTGCAAAATTCTGAACAGGAATGAGCTAATTCCAATCTGGCATAACACACTGCCATTAGCAAGGTGAATGTCCAAACCTTCTAATGACCTGGAAGATCTCTAGGGACTAAAATTCCATAATCTTCTCTATAGGTCCCTTAGTATATTTTTCCTTCTGGTGGTCAGGAAGACGTACTTTATCTCTAAGGAAAAATCACCTGCTCATTAAATTCTGTATGTCCTTATTTTATTTGCCACTGAAAAGAAAATCTGTTTAGGACTTTTTCAGAAATTAAGTTTTCATATATTAAAAATAACTTCTCACCCTTTTTTCTTCCTTTGAAAAACAAAACAGAAAACAAATGAATAAATGAAAAAGTATTTACTTTGACCTTTCCTTATGAGACCTAGTTTCCATCCCTCTATTTCTTGTCAGAAAAACAAAGAGGGAGGGAGACCTTCAAGATGATGGAGGAGTAAGACGTGGAGATCACCTTCCTCCCCACAAATACATCAGAAATACATCTACATGTGGAACAACTACTACAGAGCATCTACTGAACACTGGCAGAAGACCTCAGACTTCCCAAAAGGCAAGAAACTCCCCACGTACCTGGGTAGGGAAATAGGAAAAAGAAAAAACAGAGACAAAAGAATTGGGACAGGACCTGCACCTGTGGGAGGGAGCTGTGAAGGAGGAAAAGTTTCCACACACTAGGAAGCCCCTTTACAGGCAAAGACAGGGGGTGGCGGGGGAGAAGCTTCAGAGCCATGGAGGAGAGTGCAGCAACAGGGGTGCAGAGGGCAAAGCGGAGAGATTCCCACACAGAGGATCAGTGCCGACCAGCACTCACCAGACTGAGAGGCTTGTCTGCTCACCCGCCAGGGCGGGGGAGGGCTGGGAGCTGAGGCTCGGGTTTCGGAGGCCAGATCCCAGGGAGAGGACTGGGTTTGGCTGCGTGAACACAACCTGAAGGGGACTAGTGCATCACAGCTAGCCAAGACGGAGTCTGGGAAAAAGTCTGGAACTACCTAAGAGGCAAAAGACAATTATTTCAGGGTGCATGAGGAGAGGGGATTCAGAGCACCACCAAAACGAACTCCAGAGATGGGCGCAAGCCGCGGCAATCATCACGGACATCAAAGACGGGCATGAAACCCTAAGGCTGCCACTGCAAACACAAAGACTCCTAGGTGTAAGCACATGTCACTATCCACACGTCCCCTCCTGGGAGCCTGTGCAGCCCACCACTGACTGGGTCCCATAATCCAGGGACAAATTCCCCAGGAAGTTGCAGTGTCATGCCGGCCTCTGCCACCACAGGCTTGCCCCACATTCCGTATCCCACCCTCCCCCGACCAGAATGAGCCAGAGCCCCTTAATCAACTGCTACTTTAACCCCGTCCTCTCTGGGTAGGAATCAGACACCCTCAGGCGAGGTACACACAGAGGTGGGGCCAAATCCAAAGCTGAACCCCAGGAGCTGTGCGAACAAATAAGAGAAAGGGAAATTTCCCCAACAGCCTCAGGAGCAGCAGATTACATCTCCACAAACAACTTGATGTATGCTGCATCTCTGGAATACCTAACTAGACAATGTATCAACCCAAAATTGAGGTGGTGGACTTTGGGAGCAACTGTAGACTGGGGGTTTGCTTCCTGTATCTAATTTATTTCTGGTTTTATGTTTATCTTTGTTTAGTATTTAGACTTTATTATCATTGGTAGATTTGTTTATTGATTTGGCTGCTCTCTTCCTTTTTTAAAATATATAGATATATATATATTTTTTATTTCTCTTTTTGGGAGTGTGTATGTGTATGCTTTGTGTAATTTTGTCTGTATAGCTTTGCTTTTACCATTTGTTCTAGGGTTCTATCTGTCCGTTTATTTTCTTTCTTTGTTTTGGGGTTATTTTGTATAGTTTTTAGAGTTTGTTATCATTGGTGGATTGTGTTTTGGTTTCGTTGCTCTCTTCTTTCTTTCTTTCTTTCTTATTACTTTTTGATTTTATTTATTTTTAATAACTTTTTTTAATTTTTTAATAACTATTGTTTTTTTTTTCTTTCATTCTTTCTTTTTTCCTCCTTTTTCTTCTGAGCCGTGTGGCAGACAGCATCTTGATGTTCTGATCGGGTTTCAGGCCTGTGTTTCTGAGGTGGGAGAGCTGGGTTCAGGACATTGGTCAACCAGAGACCTTCCGGCTCCACATAATATCAAAAGGTGAAAGCTCTCCCAGAGATCTCCATCTCAATGCAAAGACCCAATTCCACTCAATGACCAGCAAGTTACAGTGCTGGACACCCTATGCCAAACAACTAGCAAGACAGGAGCACAATCCCACCCATTAGCAGAGAGGCTGCCTAAAATCATAATAAGGTCACAAACACACAAAAAAACACCACCAGACATGGTCCTGCCCACCAGAAAGACAAGATCCAGCCTCATCCACTGGAACACAGGCACCAGTACCCTCCATCAGGAAGCCTACACAACCCACTGAACCAACCTTACTCACTGAGGGCAAACACAAAAACAACGGGAACTATGAACCTACAGCCTATGAAAAGTAGACCCCAAAGACAGTAAGTTAAGCAAAATGAGAAAAGAGAGAAACACACAGCAGATGAAGGAGCAAGGTAAAAACCCACCAGACCAAACAAATGAAGAGGAAATAAGCAGTCTACCTGAAAAAGAATTCAGAGTAATGATAGTAGAGATGATCCAAGATCTTGGAAATAGAAAGGAGAAAATAAAAGAATTGTTTAACAAGGACCGAGAAGAATTGAAGAGCAAAGAAACAATAATGAACAACACAATAAAAGAAATTAACAATTCTCTAGAAGGAATCAATAGCAGAATAACTGAGGCAGAAGAACGGATAAGTGACCTGGAAGATAAAATAGTGGAAATAATTACCACAGAGCAGAATAAAGAAAAAAGAATGAAAAGAATTGAGGAGAGTCTCAGAGACATCTAGGAAAACATTAAACACACCAACATTCGAATTGTAAGGGACCCAGAAGAAAAAGAGAAAAAGAAAGGGACTGAGAAAATATTTGAAGAGATTATAGTTGAAAACTTCCCTAATATGGGAAAGGAAATAGTCAGTCAAGTCCAGCAAGCTCAGAGTGTCCCATACAGGAAAAATCCAAGGAGAAACACAAAAAGACACATATTAATTGAACTATCAAAAATTAAATACAAAGAAAAAATATTGAGAGCAGAAAGGGAAAAGCAACAAATAACATAAAAGAGAATCTCCATAAGGTGATTTCTCAGCAAAAATTCTGTAAGCCAGAAGAATGTGGCAGGACATAATTAAAGTAATGAAAAGGAAAAACCTAAAACCAAGATGACTCTATCAAGCAAGGATCTCATTCAGATTCAATGGAGAAATTAAAAACCTTACAAACAAACAAAACCTAAGAGAATTCAGCACCACCAAACCAGCCTTACAACATGCTAAAGAAACTTCTCTAGTCAGGAAAAACAAGAGAAGGAAATGAACTAACAATAACAAACCCAAAATATTAAGAAAATGGTAATAGGACATATATATTGATTACTACTTTAAATGTAAATGGATTTAATGCTCCAACCAAAAGGCATAGACAGGCTGAATGGATACAAAAACAAGACCTGTATATATGCTGTCTACAAGAGACCAACTTCAGACCTGGGGACACATACAGACTGAAAGTGAGGGAATGGAAAAACATATTCCATGCAAATGGAAATCAAAAGAAAGCTGGAGGAGCAATTCTCATGTCAGAAAAAAATAGACTTTAATATAAAGATTATTACAAGAGACAAAGAAGGACACTACATAATGATGAAGGGATCAATCCAGGAAGAAGGTATAACAATTGTAAATACTTATGCACCCAACATAGGAGCACCTCAATACATAAGGCAAATGCTAACAGCCATAAAAGGGGAAATCAACAGTTACACACTCATAGTAGGGGACTTTAACACCTCAATTTCACCAATGGACAGATCATAAAAAATGAAAATAAATAAGGAAACACAGGTTGTAAATGACACATTAAACAAAATGGACTTAATTGATATTTATACAACATTCCATTAAAAAAACAACAGAGAACACTTTCTTCTCAAGTGCTCATGGAACATTCTCCAGGATAGATCATATCTTGGGCCACAAATCAAGACTTGCTAAATTAAAAAAAAATTGAAATTGTATCAAGTATCTTTTCCAACCACAATGAGACTAGATATCAATTACAGGAAAAAAATATGTAAAAAATACAAACACATGAAGGCTAAACAATACACTACTAAATAACCAAGAGATCACTGAAGAAATCAAAGAGGAAATCAAAAAATACCTAGCAACAAATGACAATGAAAACACGATGACCCAAAACATATGGGATGCAGCAAAAGCAGTTCTAAGAGGGAAGTTTATAGCAATACAAACCTACCTCAAGAAACAAGAAACATCTCAAATAAAAAACCTAACCTTATACTTAAGGCAATTAGAGAAATAAGAACAAGAAAAACTCAAAGCTGGCAGAAGGAAAGAAATCATAAAGATCAGATCAGAAATAAATGAAAAAGAAATGAAGGAAACAATAGCAAACGTCAATAAAAAGAAAAGCTGGTTCTTTGAGAAGGTAAACAAAATTGATAAACCATTAGTGAGACTCATCAAGAAAAAAAGGGAGAAGACACAAATCAATAGAATTAGAAATGGAAAAGGAGGAGTAACAACTGACACTGCGGAAATACAAAGGATCATGAGAGAGTACTACAAGCAACTCTATGCCAATAAAATGGACAACCCAGAGGAAATGGACAAATTCTTAGAAAAGTGGAACCTTCCAAGACTGAACCAGGAAGAAATAGAAAATATAAACAGATGAATCACAGGCATTGAAACTGAGACTGTGAATAAAAGTCTTCCAACAAACAGAAGCCCAGGACCAGATGGCTTCACAGGCGAATTCTATCAAACATTTAGAGAAGAGCTAACACGTATATTATTACTTTTCCAAAATATAGCAAACTATTCCAAAATATAGCAGAGGGAGGAACAAACTATTCCAAACTATTCCAAAATATACCAGAGGGAGGAACACTCTCAAACTCGTTCTACGAGGCCACCATCACCCTGATACCAAAACCAGACAAAGACGTCACAAAGAAAGAAAACTACAGGCCAATATAACTGATGAACATAGATGCAAAAAACCTCAACAAAATACTCGCAAACAGAATCCAACAGCATGTTAAAAGGATCATACACCATGAACAAATGGGCTTTATCCCAGGAATGCAAGGATTCTTTGATATATGCAAATCAATCAGTGTGACACACATATTAACAAAGGGGAGGATAAAAACCATATGATCATCTCAATAGATGCAGAAAAAGCTTTCAACAAAATCCAACACCCATTTATGATAAAGACTTTCCAGAAAGTAGGCATAGAGGGAACCTGCCTCAACATAATAAAGGACATATATGAAAAACACACAGCCAAAGTCGTTCTCAATGGTGAAAAACTGAAACCATTCCCTCTAAGATCAGGAACAAGACAAAGTTCTCCACTCTCACCACTATTATTCAACATAGTTTCAGAAGTTTTAGCCACAGAAATCAGAGAAGAAAAAGAAATAAATGGAATCCAAATTGGAAAAGAAGAAGTAAAGCTGTCACTGTTTGCAGATGGCATGATACTATACATAGAAATCCTAAAGATACTACCAGAAAACTACTAGAGCTAATAAGTGAATTTGCTAAAGTAGCAGGATCCAAAATTAATGCACAGAAATCTCTTGCATTCCTATACACTTACAATGAATGATCAGAGAGAGAAATTAAAGAGACAATCCCATTTACTTTTGCAATGAAAAGAATAAAATTCCTAGGAATAAACTTACCTAAGGAGACAAAAGTCCTGTACACAGAAAACTATAAGACACTGATGAAATAAATTAAAGATGATACAAATAGATGGAGAGATATATCATGTTCTTGGATTAGAAGAATCAACTTTGTGAAAATGACTATACTACCCAAAGCAATATACAGATTCATTGCAATCCCTATAAAACTACCAATGGCATTTTTCACAGAACTAGAACAAAAAATTTCACAATTTGTATGTAAACACAAAAGACTCCAAATAACCAAAGCAATCTTGAAAAAGAAAAACGGAGCTGGAGGAATGTGGGTCCCTGATTTCAGACTATACTACAAAAGTACAGTAATCAAGACAGTATGGTACTGGCAAAAAAACAGAAAAATAGATCAATAGAACAAGACAGAAAGCCCAGAGATAAACCCACGCACATATGGTCAACTTATTTTTGATAAAGGAGGCAAGAATATACAATGGAGAAAAGACAGCCTCTTCAGTAAGTGGCACTGGGAAAACTGGACTGTTACATGTAAAAGAATGAAATTAGAACACTCCCTAACACCATACACAAAAATAAACTCAAAATGGATGAAAGACCTATATATAAGGCCAAACACTATAAACTTTTAGAGGAAAATTTAGGCAAAACACTCTATGACATAAATCACAGCAAGATCCTTTTTGACGCACCTCCTAAAGAAATGGAAATAAAAACAAAAATAAACAAATGGGACCTAATGAAAATTAAAAGCTTTTGCACAGCAAAGGAAACCATAAGCAGGATGAAAAGACAACCCTGAGAATTGGAGAAAATATTTTCAAATGAAGTAACTGACAAAGAATCAATCTCCAAAATATACAAGCAGCTCATGCAGCTCAATATCAAAAAAACAAAGAACCCAATCCAAAAATGGGCAGAAGACCTAAATAGATATTTCTCCCAAGAAGATATACAGATTGCCAACAAACACATGAAAGGATGCTCAACATCATTAATCATTAGAGAAATGCAAATCAAAACTACAATGAGGTATCACCTCACACCAGTCAGAATGGCCATCATCAAAAAATCTACAAACAATAAATGGTGGAGAGGGTGTGGAGAAAAGGGAACCTTCTTGCACTGTTGGTGAGAATGTAAATTGATACAGCCACTATGTAGAACAGTATGGAGTTTCTTTAAAAAACTAAAAATAGAACTACCATATGACCCAGCAATCCCACTATTTGGCGTATACACTGAGAAAACCATAATTCAAAAAGAATCATGTACCAAAATGTTCATTGCAGCTTTATTTGCAATAACCAGGACATGGAAGCAACCTAAATGTCCTTTGACAGATGAATGGATAAAGAAGATGTGGCACATATATACAATGGAATATTACTCAGCCATAAAAAGAAATGAAATGGAGGTATTTGTAGTGAAGTGGATGGACCTAGAATCTGTCACACAGTGTGAAGTAAGTCAGAAAGAGTAAAACAAATACCATATGTTAACATATATATATGGAATCTAAAAAAAAAAAAAAGTTTCTGAAGAACCTAGGGGCAGGACAGGAATAAAGACGCAGACATAGAGAATGGACTTGAGGACACGGGGAGGTGGAAGGGTTAGCTGGGACGTATTAAGAGAGTGGCATGGACATATATACACCACCAAATGTAAAATAGATAGCTAGTGGGAATCAGCCACATAGCACAGGGAGAGCAGCTCGGTGCTTTGTGACCACCTATAGAGCTGGGATAGGGAGGGTGGGGGGGAGATGCAAGAGGGAGGAGATATGAGGATATATATATATATATATATGTATAGCTGATTCACTTTGTTGTAAAGCAGAAACTAACACACAATTGTAAAGCAATTATACTCCAATAAAGATGTTAAAAAAAAAAGAAAAAAGCAAAGAGTTATATAGTCAGCCATGTTTTTGAAACACTAACACTATAGCACTTTCTTGGAAACTCTTGGTTCATACTAGCAAATTAAAGGCCTTAAGGAAACCACGGACATACGTTTTAATTTCTGTTCAAATCTATCTCTAGTGACAGAAGTAAAAACAAGCCCTTAAAACATACATTTTATTTTTTCTTAAAGTATACATTTTAATAGTTATTAACAGTGTTGTTAATCATTAAAAATGATGTAATTTATAAGAGTGTGAAATGTGCATAAGAGTTATTAGATTAGTAAAGCAATAAGCCAGGCCACATTATCTACTTAAAACCTACTGCTTGAAGGGCAAAATTGGGAGATTTCCAGAATTAATTTGTCCAGCATCTTGACAATATTTTTAACTATTTGATATCTTGCAGGCAGCGAGCAAACTTGATATTATTGTAGAGAAATACTTCTAGGAGTAGGAACCTTCATTTACTTTTTCAGAATTGATTTTTTATTAGGGTATGACCTAGTTTCAGCATCATTTATTATGCATAACTTTGTGCACACATGGTACTTGGCTGGTGTTTTGAAATTAATAAACAGTGTGGTTTTTCCCCCCATAAATTTAGTTTCTCTTGAGCTGTGCTACAATTATAGCCCAATGAAATCGGAGAGGTAGGTGCTATCTCATGAAAGAGAATAATAGGACTTCTGGGAAGGTTTGTAAAAGCAAGAAAAGAGGTACAAACTCACTTCTGCCACCCACACTTGATTGTGATCTTATAGAAGGAGAAAAGAGGGAGGTAAGTTTTAGACTAATGGCTTCACTGCTCCAGCCTTGAGAGAGAAGATGTTTGGGTGGGGTGGAGGGAGACTTAGATCAGAGGGGCTTTGGGGGTGTCTCTGGAGGGAGACTCCTCATAGGGTACATCTGCAATAACCTGGAGTAGGCTCAGCAGTCAACAAGTGACAACACAATGGGGTTGAGGCAGAGGGAGCACTCAGCAGTTCTCTCAGCCTGCCTCTTTCTCCTCTGTACATTAGAATGATTCCTAGATTTCTCTAGTAGCTTCAGCAGCACACAGAAATCACTGAGGTCTATGTGGGGAGCTTCATAGAGAGACTTGCTGTGGTGGGTGTGAAGTGACCTTATAGACAAGGGTTCCTCCTCTAGCCAGGAACCAGATGCAAGTCATAACAGATCTGAGCCATTCTGCAGTAAAGGCATGTGACAAGTAAGCAGAGTGTGCAGGGGTGTCCTGATGGACCCAGGTGAACTAACTGGATTCTCACCAGCCAAATCACCAGCATCGATACCAGAGGGTTTTCAAGAGCAGGCAGAGAGGGGACCAAGTGAGGAAATCACATGAGACAGAAAAAAGTAGAAGGGCTGCAAATGTGTCTCTGAGCATCCCCTACAACCCGCCAAAATTTCCCCCAACAATGAAGTCATATATTGAGTTCTCACCAAAAGTCATCTTAGGGAGAAACAGAGCACTGGAACAAATCTGAAAACTGAGCTTTAAGAAAAATGACCGAGTCACCTAAATGAAATGTTTACCTTATTTAGACCAGCTGAGTTTAACAAATTGGGTTAACTTAGTGTGTATGTCCCTGTCTGAAAATCCTCACTATCTAGAGAAGTATAATTTATCAGGTAGTTCAATGAACTAACGGAAATAAATAAGCTACATTTTCTTTGCCAATTTGTATGTAGAGTGTATAGATTTTTCAGTCCACTACACACAGAGATGCCCAAATATACTAAAATAGAAAATGAAACCATTGACCTAAATGTCTGCTTCACATGATGAGGCTGAAAGACCTGCCTAGCTATGAACCTTCTCCCATTAAAGTTTGCAGGGGATACTCAGGACTGTGGTCTGGTGAAGAAAGCAGTGCTTTAGAAAAAGACAGATTTGGGTTCAAGTTCAGGCCACCACTTCTTACCTGTCTAATCTTGCTGAGACTCAGCTTAGTCTTTTCAGTTTGCTATACTGAGATTCAGCTTATAGTAATGTGGAAATAGTAATTCTTTTTCAGAATTAACTGTTATCGCATGAAGCACCAGGCCCTTTGTAAAACCTCAAAAAATAAACTAAAAGCTTGGAGCTCACAGGTTGAATTTCCAATACCAGGGATTTTAAGATGTCCCCTGAGCATCTTGATGTGGGTTAAATTGACTACCTCTCCCTTTTGGTGGGCAAGAGTTACTGTGTTAGAAAGACAATGGTTGTTTTTTGTCTTTTCCAAGCATATGAGTTCCTATAAATCACTTTTAATTTGCTAGACCAGTACAGGCATTTGAGCATTAAATGATTTAACTGAATGCTTTTTAACTCACAGTGAAAGGAATAAGGCGTTAAAACCCCAGGAGGACCAACAAGGAATAAATGTCACAACATTTGTGGGTTATATATGTATATGTTTTAATGTATCATCTATCTCAGCTTGAATTTTAAACATTTTTTTTAACTGGCAAATAAAAGTTCAGGAGGTTTGGACCTTCAAAAATGCTCAAATGCATTTAGGATTATTTACTTCACATTTATCTTTCATGGGAAGCAACACATTGATGTTCTCAAGAACATCTCCAAAGCTGATGGGAAATTAAGGTCATAGAGTAAGACTGTGAAGATAAAGGGAAGAGGGCTTAACTTTTAGGGTTGTCAAGAAAAACACAGAATGTGGGAAGTCTGACCTTTGGGTCAAAAAATATTCTCAAAGCTTAAGCCATCTGGAAGGATCTGCATCCTCCTTTTCCCCTGAGCCCATTCTCCCAACCTTCCTTGAGGGCATCCTCATTCACCTTGCTTTTTTCTTTTCCTTACCAAGTGCTATTTCTTTTACTTCTTTTAATCAACCAACAATATAGTTGACTATCATTCATCTATGGCTGCCAGGGAAAAGATTCACATGTCTATTGAAGAAAGACATCTAATGGAATCCATACATTTTTATGAAAAATATTTCAAATCACTTTATCTGTGATTTTTTGAAAAAAGCTCATATTCTTATACCTATTAAGTGAAAAGACATTCTTTTACATCATAGTCATTAGCTAGCACAAAATACATGATTTCTAATGGAGACAGTGCAGAAAATTTTGTGTTCCAAGCTAACACGTAGGGAAACAAGAAACAAGACACAGAGTGTTTTCCTTACGGGGACTGCATCTCTGAAGCTCAGGCCTCTTTAAGTCAATATAGCCTCTATTTAGTAAGTAGTGACATCCTTCAGTCCATCTTGATATAACCTATTTTGCTGTCATAAATCAGATGTTATTTTAGTGTTGCTTATTATTCTATTTTTATAACTCTAAACTAACATTATTATTTCTCTTACATAGATATTTAAATGAGCATATGTTTTATTTGAACTTACTCTCTGTAAATATTGATAGTAATTATCACCTTTAAAAAAAATCATAAACCGGAAAGAAAAAAAATCTACCTCATTTTTACCACAATAATTTTTTATTGTATTCATAAAACTGTTGGATAAAATCAACCTAGCAGGATTACCAGTGGTTTATTGATTTGGAGTTTAATAGCACAGCCCCCAGAATCTCATACAATTTTCTGGAAATTTGGGTGCAAGAACTTAGAGGGATACTAAAATATAGCTCCAATTATTACACTAATTTTCAGCTACTTCTTAATAGAGTGCAAACTCACAGTTGTTTGAAATAGTATAACAGCAGGGTATTTCACTAATTATAATCAAGTAATGATCTTCAGCTCAAGGAGTTAACTAAGGAAACTCAGACCACATTGTAGATTGCAGAACTCTTCTAGACCTTTCCTCTGGAGATGAAAGTCCAGGATGATTTTCCCCCCTCTCTTTGCTTCAGGCAGCATCTTTGTAGAGGCCAGTCTCCTTAGTGGTTCTCAAGTCATCAAGCAGGCCTTCCCTCAGGGACCCACCCAGCTCCTTCCTGGCTGTTCCATGTAGTTCCAGCTCCAGGAAATTTCTCCCTTGGCACTGCAGAACAAAGAAAGTGGTGACTTCCTGCAGTTTGTAATATCTGGATTGCTTCACCTTCTTCTGCCTTTTAGCTCTTCTAATGGCTTTGAAATTAATTCCTCATATTAAACTGCTTTTTGAGTTACCTGCTCCTGACTGGACATTCAGTCACAGACATCCCTTAACTTTGTTGCTACTAATCCTGAATGCTCTTGGAGGACACAAATCCTTTGATTCTCTTCTATGTCCACCAAAGTCCTTGCCCTTCTACCCCAAGTGGAAGAAACTCAGATCCCTCCATGTTCAAAGAGTATTGATCCCATCAACTGAGGAGCTTACTATTAGTCCCCAAGTTATCCTTATTTACTCCAGGAAGTCTAGACATTGTACAAGTATTGGGTTGGCCAAAAAGTTCTTTCCAGTTTTTCCATAACACAATCACTAAAATAGGAAGGTTCTGATGCTGTGGATCTCAGATGGACTCCGCTTGACAGATGCCTATCTACAACAAAATTATAGTTTTTGAATGAGATATGTGTTTTCAAATTTAATATACAACTTTTGTTCTGGTCTTCTCTTAATACTGTCACTTCTGTGCCTATTTTGTCCCTGAAACTTTTTTTAGACATTCATTGACAAAAAATGTTTATGTGGTTGCTGACCTTCAGGATAGTGTGTAAAACCTGTCTCTTTGTTCTCCTGTTTTAGTACAAGGTGTCACAGTTGACTTTTTCTTTTTGAACATCATGAAATGAATCCTTGCATAGGAGAGGTCTCTGTCTGTTCTGAAAGGCAGAGGTAAATGTTGCTTTTTTTTTACATTTTTATTGGAGTATAGTTGCTTTACAATGTTGTGTTAGTTTCTGCTGTACAGCAGAGTGAATCAGTTATACATATACATGTATCCACTCATTTTTAGATTCCCTTCCCATTTAGGTCACCACTGAGCATTAATTAGAGTTCCCTATGCTATAAAGTAGGTTCTCATTAGTTATCTATTTTGTATATAGTAGTGTATACATGTCAATCCCAATCTCCCTGTTCATCCCATCCCCTCTTCCCCACTTGGTAACCATAAGTTTGTTTTCTACATCTGCGACTCTATTTCTGGTTTGCAAATAAGTTCATCTGTATTGAGTTACCAGTAAACAGAATTCTTTCAATAGTGTGCAGTGACTTCCATTTTTAATATATCTTTACTCATAAGAGCTAAGTTAAAAATTACATATCCATAAGGAAAACTTTGGAGTTTGCAGTAAAAGGAAAAGATTTGTATCTCTTTGTACCTATGTCCAGTTCTCTTTCATCTAGAAATTCTACTTTTTTTTTGTGGAGTTAATACTTTTGTAGAGGAAATAGTGAAATTTTAAATTATTTAACAGTGTAGTTCTAAAACTTCAGAGCAACTTCTGTAGATATGAGATAGGTAATGAAAATACAATCAAGAGATTCTAAGAAACAGAAAGACAAAAAAGGGTAAGAAATAAGGAGAAGGAACTCTGTTTAAAAAAGAAAATAAAATTAGAAAGGAATAAAAATACTCTATGCCAAGAATTCTAACTTAAGTAGAAAACACTTCTCTTATGGATGGGATTAGTCACATTGAAAGCAGGAAGCTTATTAACACTAATGCTCTCTTATTTCCAAACCTAGGTATAACAGACTGAAGGGGAAAGAAATTGAAAAGGAACTCAGTAAATGTGGGAAATTTAGCAAATTGATGGGAAAACAAAATAAATAAAAGGAAAGGTCATATGGTCTTAACAAATTGTATTTTCTAATTCATTGACTATTTCTAGTAAGAAAAGCATGTGATAATAAGAGATTTTTATCTTCCAAGTACCTTGAGTAGCAGAGTAGACAGTGGAGCACTGCTGCATTTTTACTTTATAAATGTAAGTACTGGAGAGACAATACAAATATGGAATAGCTTTAAATATATATGTTAGTAGTTACACACAGAGAGAAATACATGAAAGAAAATACTCCTAAGTGTTAGTAGCAGTTTGTCCCTGTGTAATAAGAATTTGGGAGATAGATAGATGATAGAGAGATAGAAGATAGAGATATGTAGAGATATAGATATATCTGCATTTCCCAATTTTTCTAGATTTTTACTGTGATACATTCATAACAGAAAAGATGGCTTTAAAATATTCTATGCATTTGTTTTTCAATAGAGGAGTCATTTAACAAATATTCCTACCATCTCTGTGAACTCTCTTTACATGTGGTGTGAGAGAGAGAAAAATAGTTTGAGCTATGAACGGCCCACACATATTACACAAAATGCAATCTTGTGGAATTTTTAATTTGTGCTTAAGTATGTGTATATATTTGAACATAAACCAGGCCATATTTCACACAGATTGTGTACATTGTGGGTAAAGGCATAATTCTGTGCAAGTCAGAAATATGCACCACTTTCAACACAGCCTGCTTGAAGTCAACATTTTTGTTGCAAAGTTGCTCAGCGACCAACATCTGTAAGTCCCTTAGGAAGCAACCAAATTAGATAGGTAGCTGCCAGAAAGTGTCTGTGTGTGGTGGTGGGGGTGGGGGTAGCTCTAGAAAGTCAGATAGCTTCAAATAGTAATCTTAAGGTAATTTTGAGTACTATTACATTTTAATAAGTATTTCTGATAATAAAAATAATACATGTTAATTATAATTAAGTTGGAAAATATATAAATATATAAAGAATAAAATACTCAAATCCTCTAATCCCACCTCCAGTGATAACAACAACTATTAACATTTCTTCAGATTTCTTTCTAGTAAAGTGATCTTTAAAATGCAGGGAAAGGAAGACAGGAAAAATGAAGATAAATTCAGGAAGTTATTTAGTTTCAGTCTGTATTTAAGTGTACATCAGAGAGGAATCAATGTTTCATGTTTAGAAATTAGAAACTTTCAGCCTTAAGCATGATCTTCCAGTATGTAACCTACCTCTAGCTTATTTTTAGTTGAGATTATTGAGATATAATATACATATTGTGAAACTGACAATTTTAGGTGTACAGTTCTGTGAATTCTGACAAATGCATACGGTTGCATTTATAACACTAAGAACAAGAGATAGAACATTTCATCATTCCAAAATGTTTCTTTGTGCTCTTTTGTAATCAGTTTCCTTCTCCCACTGCCAGAGCTTGGCGACCACTAATCTGTTCTTTGTCATCATAGTTTTGCCTCTTCAAGAGGACATCTAAGTGGAATCATACAGTATGTAGCCATTTGAGACTGACTTCTTTCTCTCAGTATACTTGAGATTCATCAGTGTTGTTGTATGCATCAGTACTTCATTCTTTTTATTGCTAAATAGTATTCCATTGAATGGATTTACTACAGTAAATAAGTTGACTTATACATTCACCAGTTGATTGATATTTCAGTTGTTTTCAGATTCTGGTAATAATAATGAAGCCAATAAAAACATTTGCATACATTTTTATGTGGACATAGTTTCCATTTCTTTGGGGTAAATTCCTAGTAAGTGAGATTTTTGGGTCATATGATATCAATAAGGATACATATAACTTTAAAAGAAACTGCCAAATTGTTTTTCAAAGTGGCAGTAAAATTCTGCATACCCACTGATAATATTTGATGGTTCTGCTTGCTTCACATTTTTATAAGCATTTAGGATTATGAGATTTTATTTTATTGAGGCATAGTTGATATATAATATTATGCAATCTTCAGGTGATTCACAATTTTTACAGGTTATACTCCATTTATAGTTATTATAAAATATTGGCTATATTCCTTGTGCTATACAATATGTCCTTGTAGCTAATTTATTTAATACATAGTAGTTCATACCTTTTCATCCCTTACCCCTATCTTGCCCTTCCCTCCTTTCATCTGTCACCCCACTGGTAAGCACTAGTTTGTTTTCTATACCTGTGAGTCTGCTTCTTTTTTGTTATATTTACTAGTTTGTTTTATTTTTTATATTCCACATATGATAACATAAGTATTTGTCTTTCTCTGACTTATTTCACTAAACGTAATATAATACCCTCCAAATCCATCCATGTTGTTGCAAATGGCAAAATTTCATTCTTTTTTATGGCTGAGTTGTATTCCATTGTGTTTATATAAATATATATCACATCTTCTTTATCCATTCATCTGTTAATGGTCACTTAGGTTGCTTCCATATCTTGACAATTTTGAATAATGCTTCTATGAACATTGGGGTGCATGTATCTTTTCAAATTAGTTTTCATTTTTGGGGATATATACCCAGGAGCGGAATTGCTGGGTCATATGGTAGTTCTATTTTTAGTTTTTTTGAGTAACCTCCATACTGCTTTCCAAAGTGGCTGTACCAATTTACATTCCCAATATTGTACAGGGTTCCCTTTTCTCCACATCCTTGGCAACATTTATTATTTATGGTCTTTTTGATGATAGCCATTCAGGCAAGTGTGAAGTGATATCTCATTGTGGTTTTAATTTGCATTTCTCTGATGATTAATGACATTGAGCATCTTTTCATGTGCCTGTTGGCCATCTCTGTGTCTTCTTTGGAAAAATGTCTGTTCAGGTCTTCTGCTCATTTTTATTCTGGTTGTTTATTTTTTTGATGTTGAGTTGTATGGCTCTTTATATATTTTGGATATTAACCCCTTATCGGTCATATCATTTGCAAATATTTTCTCCCATTCAGTAGGTTGTCTTTTCATTTTGTCAATGGTTATTTTTACTCTGCAAAAGTCTTTAAGTTTAATTAGGTCCCATTTGTTTATTTTTGTTTTTGTTTCCTTTGTTTTAGGAGACAGATCAAAAAAAAATATCTCTATGACATGTCAGAGTGTTTTGCCTGTTTCCTTGTAGGAGTTTTATGGTATCCTGTCTTACATTTAGGTCTTTAATTCCAGATTTTAAAAAAATAACCATTTAGATAGATGGGCTGTGGTTATAATTTACATTCCCCTAATAATGGTGAGCTTCTTTTCATGATTTTTTTCTTTTTTGTCCTTTTTTTTTTTTTTTTTTTTGCTATCTGTATATCTTCTTTGGTGATGTATAGGTTTGAATCTTTTGTCCATTTTTAAAATTGGGTTGTTTATTTTCTTATTGACTTGTCAGAGTTATTTATATACTCTGGATACCAGACTTTTATCAACTAGGTGTTTAACAAATATTTTCTTCACACGTGTGACTTGTGTTTCATTTTTATTAACATGTTTTACAAAGAGCAAAAGATATAATTGTGGTGAAGTCCAATTTATCAGTTTTTTCTTTTGTGATACGTGTTATTCATATCCTAGCTAATAAATAATTTCAAGCCTAATCCAGGGTCCCAGAGATTTTCTTCTTTGTTTTCCAAAGAAGTTTTATGGGTTCTAGGGTTTACATTTTGGTCTATGATCCATTTTGCATTCATTTTTGTATATACTAAGAGATAGAAATTTCAGTTCTTTTTTCTTTCTTTATTTTCCATATGAATATCTAATTATTCTAGCATTATTTCTTGGAAAGATTATTTTTTCTACACTGATTTGCCTTGCCCTCACCACTTTGTTACAAATCAGCTGTGTAGGTCTATTTCTCAAATTTCTATTCTATTCCATTTGTCTATGTATTTATTCTTTCTCCAATATCTCATTGTCCTGATTACTGTAGCTTTATAATGAATCTTGAAATCAGGTATTTCGAATGTTACAGATTTGTTCTTTTTCAAAGTAGTTTTTGCTATTTTAATTCTTTTGTTTTTCCAAATACATTTTAGACTTGGCTTGTAAATTTCTATAAAATATCTGAATATAGATCAATTTTAGAAGTGACACCTTAACAATATTGACTATTCCAAATCATGATCATAGAAAATCTATTTATTTAGATGTCCATTGATTTCTCTGCTCAGTGTTTTGAAGTTCTCAACATACAAAATCTTACATATATTTTGTTTTGTTATATATATATATGTACTTTATGTATTCGATGCTAGTTTAAATGGTAGTGTTGTTATAGCTTCAAATTTCCATTGCTGGTATATGCAGTTGATTTTGTGTCCTAAAGTCTGATAAACTCACTTATTAGTTTTAGTAGCCATTTTTGTAGCCATTTTTGTAGACTTTGGGGGATTTTCTACTTAGCTAATCTTCTTAGATATCAGTGAATAAAAACAGTTTTAATTCTCTTTCAATGTGTAAATACTGTATTTAATTTTATTACCTTATTACATTGGATAGTAGTACGGTGTTGAATAGGAGAGGTGAGAGCAGATATCTATGCATTATTGCCAATCTTAAGGGAAATGCATTTAATCTTTCATCACTGAGTATGATGTTAGCCATACAATTTTTCCAGATGACCTTAATTAGCTTAAGGAATTTCTCTTATGTTCTGAGTTTTCTGAGAGTTTTTTAAAAAAATGAATGTGGAATTTGTGAAAAGTATTTTTTATATCTATTGAGATTCACCATATACTATTTCTTTTGTTTTCCAACATGATAAATTATGTTGATAGATTTTCAAATACTGAATTAAACTTATATTCCCAGAATAAACCACACTTTTTCATGATGTGTATTTCGGTAACATATTGCTGGAATAATTTGGCTAATTTTCTTTTTTTTTTTTAACTTTTGAATTTTATTTTTTTATAGAGCAGGTTCTTATTAGTCATCCATTTCATACACATCAATGTATACATGTCAATCCCAATCTCCCAATTCATCACACCACCACCCCCAGCCACCGCTGCTTTACCCCCTTGGTATCCATACGTTTGTTCTCTACATCTGTGTCTCAATTTCTGCCCAGCAAACCGGTTCATCTGTACCATTTTTCTAGGTTCCACATATATGCGTTAATATGAGATATTTGTTTTTCTCTGTCTGACTTCACTCTGTATGACACACTCTAGATACATCCACGTCTCTAAAAATGACCCAATTTTTTTCCATTTTATGGCTGAGTAATATTCCATTGTATATATGTACCACATCTTCTTCATCCATTCGTCTGTCAATGGGCATTTAGGTTGCTTCCATGACCTGGCTATTGTAAATAGTGCTGCAATGAACATTGGAGTGCATGTGTCTTTTTGCATTATGGTTTTCTCTGGGTATATGCTCAGTAGTGGGATTGCTGGGTCATATGGTAATTCTATTTTTAGTTTTTTAAGGAACCTCCATACTGTTCTCCATAGTGGCTGTATCAATTTACATTCCCACCAACAGTGCAAGAGTGTTCCCTTTTCTCCACACCCTCTCCAGCATTTGTTATTTGTAGATTTTCTGATGATGCCCATTATAAATGGTGTGAGGTAGTACCTCACTGTAGTTTTGATTTGCATTTCTCTAATAATTAGTGATATTGAACAGCTTTTCATGTGCTTCTTGGCCATCTTGTCCTCTTTGGAGAAATGTCTATTTAGGTCTTCTGCCCATTTTTTTATTGTTTTTTTTTTCAATATTGAGCTGCATGAGCTGTTTATAAATTTTGGAGATCAATCCTTTGTCCATTGATTCATCTGCAAATATTTTCTCCCATTCTGAGGGTTGTCTTTTTGTCTTGTTTGTAGTTTCCTTTGCTTTGCAAAACGTTTTAAGTTTCATTAGGTCCCATTTGATTATTTTTGTTTTAATTTCCATTACTCTAGAAGGTGGATCAAAAAAGATCTTGCTGTGATTTATATCAAAGAGTGTTCTTCCTAAGTTTTCCTCTAAGAGTGTTATAGTGTCCGGTCTTACATTTAGGTCTCTAATCCATTTTTACTTTATTTTTGTGTATGGTGTAATGGGGTGTTCTAATTTCATTCTTTTACATGTAGCTGTGCAGTTTTCCTGGCACCACTTATTGAAGAGACTGTCTTTTCTCCATTGTATATCCTTGTCTCCTTTGTCACAGATTAGTTGACCATAAGTGCATGGGTTTATCTCTGGGCTTTCTATCGTGTTCCATTGATCTATATTTCTGTTTTTGTGCCAGTACCATATTGTCTTGATTACTGTAGTTTTGTAGTATAGTCTGAAGTCAGGGAGTCTGATTCCTCCAGCTCCGTTTTTGTCCCTCAAGACTGCTTGGGCTATTCGGGGTCTTTTATGTCTCTATACAAATTTTAAGATTTTGGTTCTAGTTCTGTAAAAAATGTCATTGGCAATTTGATAGGGATTGCATTGAATCTGTAGATTGCTTTGGGTAGTATAGTCATTTTCACAATATTGATTCTTCCAATCCAAGAACATGGTATATCTCTCTATCTGTTGGTATCATCTTTAATTTCTTTCATCAGTGTCTTATAGTTTTCTGCATACAGGTCTTTTGTCTCCCTAGGTAGGTTTATTCCTACGTATTTTATTCTTTTTGTTGCAATGGTAAATGGGAGTGTTTCCTTAATTTCCCTTTCGGATGTTTCATCATTAGTGTATAGGAATGCAAGAGATTTCTGTGCATTAATTTTGTATCCTGCAACTTTATCAAATTCATTGCTTAGCTCCAGTAATTTTCTGGTGGCATTTTTAGGATTCCCTATGTTTAGTATCATGTCATCTGCAAACAGTGACAGCTTTACTTCTTTTCCAATTTGGATTCCTTTTATTTCCTTTTCTTCTCTGATTGCCATGGCTAGGACTTCCAAATCTATGTTAAATAAGAGTGGGAAGAGTGGACATCCTTGTCTTTTTCCTGATCTTAGAGGAAATGCTTTCAGTTTTTCACCATTGAGAATGATGTTTTCTGTGGGTTTGTCATATATGACCTTTATTATGTTGAGGTAGGTTCCCTCTATGCCCACTTTCTGGAGAGTTTTTACCTTAGATGGGTGTTGAATTTTGTCAAAAGCTTTTTCTGCATCTATTGAGATGATCATATGGTTTTATTCTTCAGTTTGTTAACACAGTGTATCACATTGATTGATTTGCATATATTGAAGAATCATTGCATCCTTGGGATAAATTCCACTGATCATGGTGTATGATCCTTTTAATGTATTGTTGGATTCTCTTTGCTAGTATTTTGTTGAGGATTTTTGCATCTATATTCATCAGTGATATTGGTCTGTAATTTTCTTTTTTTGGAGTATATTCATCTGGTTTCAGTATCAGTGTGGTGGTGACCTCATAGAGTGAGTTTGGGAGTGTTCATTCCTCTGCAATTTTTTGGAAGAGTTTGAGAAGGATGGGTGTTAGCACTTCTCTAAATGTTTGATGGAATTCACCTGTGAAGCCATCTGGTCCTAGACTTTTGCTTGTTTGAAGATTTTTAAACACAGTTTCAATTTCATCACTTATGATTGGTCTGTTCATATTTTCTATTTCTTCCTGGTTCAGTCTGGGAAAGTTATATGTTTCTACGAATTTGCCCATTTCTTCCAGGTTGTCCATTTTATTGGCATAGAGTTGCTTATAGCAGTCTCTTAAGATGCTTTGTATTTCTGCAGTGTCTGTTGTAACTTCTCCTTTTCCATTTCTAATTTTATTGATTTGAGTCCTCTCCCTTGTTTTCTTGATGAGTCTGGCTAATGGTTTATCAATTTTTTTTACCTTCTCAAAGAACCAGCTTTCAGTTTGACTGATCTTTGCTATTGTTTTCCTTGTTTCTATTTCCTTTATTTCTGCTCTGATCTTTATGATTTCTTTCCTTCTGCTAACTGTGGATTTTGTTTGTTCTTCTTTTTCTAGTTCCTTTAGATGTAAGGTTAGATTGTTTATTTGAGATTTTTCCAGTTTCTTCAGGTAGGCTGTATAGCTATAAACTTCCCTCTTAGGACTGCTTTTGCTGCATCCCATAGGTTTTGGATCATCATGTTTTCATTGTCAGTTGTCTCTTGGTATTTTTTGGTTTCCTCTTTGATTTCTGCTGTGATCTCTTGGATATTTAGTAACGTATTGTTTAGCCTCCATGTGTTTGTGGTTTTTACGTTTTTTCCCCTGTAATTCATTTCTAATCTCATAGCGTTGTGGTCAGAAAAGATGCTTGATATGATTTCAATTTCCTTAAATTTACTGAGGCTTGATTTGTGACCCAACATGTGATCTATCCTGGAGAATGTTCTGTGTGCACTTGAGAAGAAAGTGTAATCTGCTGTTTTTGGATGGAATGTCCTATAAATATCAATTAAATCTATCTGGTCTATTGTGTCCTTTAAAGCTTCTGTTTCCTTATTTATTTTCATTTTTGATGATCTGTCCATTGGTGTAGGTGAGGTGTTAAAGTCCCCCACTATTGTTGTGTTACTGTCGATTTCCTATTTTATAGCTGTTAGCAGTTGCCTTATATATTGAGGTGCTCCTATGTTGGGTGCATATATATTTATAATTTTTATATCTTCTTCTTGGATTGATTCCTTGATCATTATGTAGTGTCCTTCCTTGTCTCTTGTAACATTCTTTATTTTAAAGTCTATTTTATCTGATATGAGTATTGCTACTCCAGCTTTCTTTTGATTTCCATTTGCATGGAATATCATTTTCCAATCCCTCACTTCCAGTGTGAATGTGTCTCTAGGTCTGAAGTGGGTCTCTTGTAGACAGTATGTATATGAGTCTTGTTTTTGTATCCATTCAGCAAGCCTGTGTCTTTTGGTTGGAGCATTTAATCCATTCACATTTAAGGTAATTATCTATATGTATGTTCTCATTACCATTTTCTTAATTATTTTGGGTTTGTTTTTGTAGGTTCTTTTCTTCTCTTGTGTTTCCCACTCAAGGAAGTTCCTTTAGCATTTGTTGTATAGCTGGTTTGGTGGTGCTGAATTCTCTTAGCTTTTGCTTGTCTGTAAAGGTTTTATTTTCTCCATCGAATCTGAATGAAATCCTTGCTGGGTAGAGTAATCTTGGTTGTAGGTTCTTCCCTTTCATCACTTTAAGTATATCATGCCACTCCCTTCTGGCTTGTAGAGTTTCTGCTGAGAAATCAGCTGTTAACCTTATGGGAGTTCCCGTGTATATTATTTGTCATTTTTCTCTTGCTGCTTTCAATAATTTTTCTTTGTCTTTAATTTTTGCCAATTTTGATTACTATGTGTCTCAGCGTGTTTCCCCTTGGGTTTATCCTATATGGGACTGTCTGCACTTCCTGGACTTGGCTGGCTATTTACTTTCCCATATTAGGGAAATTTTTGTCTATAATCTCTTCAAATATTTTCTCAGATCTTTTCTCTGTGTCTTCTCTTTCTGGGACCCTTATAATGCAAGTGTTTTTGCATTTAATGTTGTCTCAGAGGTCTCCTTGGCTGTCTTCATTTCTTTCAATTCTTTTTTTCTTTTTTTCTGTTCCACAGCAG